>NC_065535.1:86334861-86634861 GCF_932294415.1 Quercus robur
AACTTCACACACATATACATTTAAATTAGACTAGAGTAGAATTTTTATCTTGTAAAAAAAAAAAATTAAAAAAAAGAGTCAAGATGGCGTTAGCAACAATAAAATGCAGTTAAGTTTCAAGCTACATTCATAAGTCAAGATGGCATTGGCAATAATATAATTCAGTTAGATTACAATTTTTAAGTTGAAATATATTTTTTCATTCCTAAAATTTAGTTGAAGGTTTGATTGTCATTCATTAAATTTAAAAAATTACAATTTCTCCTCAAAATGTTTAAAAATCTCAAACTCCTTACATTATCTTAACTTATTTATGACTCTCATAGTCTTATATACAATAAAATCCAGTTAAATTATAATTTTTGGATTGAAATATATTTTTGGTTTCTAAAATTTAGTTCAAGTTTGATTAGTTAAGAACTTTACAGTTCAATTGTACCACCTCGGGTCTCCAACAAAGATGTCTATGATTTAAATCCCTCATTCTCCAGCTATGAAACAAAAATACGTATAAAATAAATTTCAAGTCACATTAGTTTTCTAATAATTCACGGAAACACTAGCTACCATATTTATGTTTTTTTTTTAAAGTTCAATAGTTACAATCGGGGAAAGGGAATGCTTAATAATAATAATAACTAGTCGCTAACCCGTGCAATGCACGGAATATATTTCACTTTGCTTAAAATAAAATTTAAAATGAAAAAACATCATAACTTATCAAGATAAACATAAAATATACAATATTCATCGCAAAATGTTATTTGAGAATAAAATTACCATCAAAATGATATAAAGAAAAATTTCATGTCCAATAAACTCATCAAGGTGGAATTTGGTTATTACTAAGATCCTATATGTAATTTACCAGAAAGATATCATGTCAGTTTTGATCTTCATTCTCTTTTTGCATATTAGTTGCTACTTTCAACTTCTATGTAAAATTTTGCTTTAACTCAATTGTTATCTTGAAATAAATCTATAGTTATCTCATCTTTACTACTGGTACTCATCCCATGTCTGTCGTCATTGTAACCGTAAAACATAAAATCATACTATTGAAGAAGAAATTCAAAGTAGTTCATCTAGCATTACACCAACAACATTCAAGGCAAAATCCTTCCTGTGAAGGGGAAAAAAAATCAATCAACCATGAAAACAAAGATTCATAAATTGAATATGCTCAAGATAATTTTAGAACTTGTCAAGATATATAACCACATACCAAAAATTTTAAGAACCAAAAGGGGATTATCATAAGAAATAAATGTGCCTTAGTTTGTATATGAATTTAATTTGTGGAAAATTTATAGCCACATACCAAAAGAAATAATTGTGCTTCAGAATTTGTAGAGATTTATTGGAAATTCAACGGTGATTTATGAATAGCACACTTGATTATCAAAAGCAAATTCCTAACTTCAAATTAAAGGGTTGCATGTTCTCTAACTCAAATTCCTATATCACAATTGCAAAAAATAATTATATAAAACTGATACAAACCATGCACAGACAATCAATAGGCTTTGTTGTTGGTCTTTAGCACTAAGATTTGAATCACATCGTAATCATAACTGCATAATACATAATTAGATGTCAAGGCTTTCTAGGGCTTCACATATACTTCTTTAGGATCGTCTACAACCCTTGTAGCAATGCAAAAGTTAAAAATAAAAATAAAAAGTGGTAGAGATTGCAAACAGAGAAGAGAGAGTACCAAGTTTTTGTTGGGTTTTATGTTTCCGATTGTAATTCTCAATAAAAGCGTATAAAAGCGTGAGAGGAGTAGCTAGGTTTTGCGGTCGTATAGTTAATTAGATGTCAAGGCTTTCTAGGGCAAAAAAAGAAAAAAGAAAAAAAGAGAAAGACTCCTGTTAGGACTCTCTCACTATTTAGTTTAAAAAATTAAAATTTTTTATAAATTAAAATGATGATGTGGAAAATTATGGGAGTTTCAGAGGTTTCGGTTTTATATATATATATATAGATAATAATAATAATAATAATAAATTTCTATAATTAATATAAATATCATATTTTATATTTAGAAAATTAGTAAAAGATAAAAATATAAGTTGTGGAAGGCTCACAATTTTAGACGTCATCATTCTAATATATTTATATGAGATTAAATTCAATAAGAATAGGGTGTAAACACTTTGGTTTATACCAGCCAATAAAGACATGCCACATTAGACTTTTACTTAAACTTATTGTAAAATCAATGCATCCTAATACGCCTAATAACATCTCAAAAAATAAAAAACCCTATTTCACATTTTCCCTAAAATCTCACTCCCTCCTCATCTCCTGTGTCTCTAGCCACAATCCTCATCGGGCCTCCGTCTGTCGCTGCACTACCCCACTGAACCTCCGCTTGCTGCTGCACTACCTCACCGAACCTCAGTCTGCCGATGCACTACCTCATTGGACTAGGTGATTTGTTTCTTGTTCTCAATATTGATGGGTTATGCTATATTTTGATTGATTTGGCTGTTGCTATTTTTTGACATCTTCACAGTTTGGGTATTGCTATTTTGGATAAGGACATATATGGGTTTTACACAGTAAGAACGATTTTTTTTTTCTTTCTTTCTGTTTTGGTTCATGCTATTTTTGTTTTTCAACTTCATTATTTGAGTTCTTTCTCGAAGAAAAAAAAAAAAAAAAAAAAAACTTCATTATTTGAGTTCTATTATGTATTTAAACTATACATTATAATCTTACCATGTCATATTTCTTTTAAATTGTAGAATATATACTTCTAATACATTAAAAATCGTAATACATATCTTTCAATAATTATCATAATTAGCAAATTTTATAATTCTTATTAATAATTATCATTATTATTAAATTTCATAATTCTTGTTAATAATTACCATAATTATCAATTTCATATTTAGACCCAAAAAAAAATTAAGAATTATATTTTATTAATTTTTGCCGTGCATTACATGAATAACTGATTAGTTAAAATTTATATGTAAAGTAAATAGAATATCATAATAAAAAATTATAATTAAAATAAAATACTTAAATACCTGAAGTTATATGATAGATGTCTATCATGTAAGTTTTATTTATTTATTTATTTTAAACTATAAATTATGGTAGATCTCCATCTCTTCTATCTTTCCTTGGGATCTATGAGCAAAATGGACTCAATTCCCTTTTTTTTCCTAATTTCTTTGTTCCTTTTTGGTTTTGCTAAATGAAGAGTATCATCCAGGGGGAAAAATGATAGATGAACTAAACTGCTTTTTTTTAAAACTGAATGTTCTTCAACTGAAGTTAACGAGAAATTATAAGGTCATTTGGTGGACAAGTGATGTAGTCCACCACTTCACTAAAAGATTCCCACCTATTTAAAATTGCTGAGTTAGAAATTTTTTTTAAACAGAAACTAATTACTGACTCAGCAATTTTAAATAAATGGAAGTCTTTTAGTGGAATGGTGGACAAATTATATAGTCTACTAGAGGACTGTATAATTTCTCGAAGTTAACCTAGGCCCTATTTGCAGAGGAGGCTTACATCTTTGATGGTTTTTTTTTTCTTATTTTTCCTCACTTTGTTTTATTTGGGCTAAGCCTAAGCACATCTTTGAGAGGGTCCTACAACCTAAAATACAAGCCTTGAAATAGTTCATAATGCACCTAATCTGGGCATTATTAGCCAGCAAGCATTACATGTCAAGCCCATACCAATCAATGGTATACTAGCCTCTGAGCACGCGCTCACGCGCGTACTTAGAGGCTTTTCTATTTTTTGGGTAAGGGTTAATTTAGAGTATTTATTATAATTTGGGATTATTACATTTTCCAATCACAAAAAAAACCTAAGGGTGTGATGAGTGTCATGTGTGAAGAAATAATTTTCCCATCACACCCCTAGATTTTTTGTGATGAAAAATTATTGTGATTGGAAAATTATTTCTCCACACATGACACTCATCACATCCTTAGGTTTTTTTTGTAATTGGAAAATGTAATAATCCCAAATTATAATAAATGCTCTAAATTAGCCCTTACCCAAAAAATAGAAGAGTCTTTGAGCACACGCTCACGTGTGCTCAGAGGCTAGTACATATAATAATTCTTGTAAAGTCTCTCACCCGAACTTATCTAATATTCCATTCCAATGACTCCTCAATGCAATCCAAAAAGTTTGTGCATACGTGAACCTGAGAGAGATAAAAGAATTAGAGTTAAACCAAGTATTTAAAAAAATAATAATAATTAACAAACCAACGTTAGCATACATGTTGTTAAAGATAATAGCTTAAGTTTGTTAGAGTTTGTGTTTGATTGAAATTTTGATGAGATAATTTTTCCTGAAAATCCTATTAAAATTGTTCGGAATAAAGATACATATCTAACTCCCTACAAAATAGGACAACTTTCTGTTAATTAACAAAGCAAACTCACCTCACGTTCTCTCTCTCTCTCTCTCTCTCTTTTCTTTTTTCTTTTTTCCTTTTTTTCTTTTATCAAGATTTATTTTTTTATTTTTTCAAACTTCACTTTCCTTACTCACGTTTAAAATTATTCAATCACCACCAACATTTCAAAATTAATTTTAAAAAAAAAAGAAAAGAAAAGAAAAAAAAAAGAGAGTAAACGTGATACATTAAAAAAAAAAAAAAAAAAAGTAGAACTCAAGGTTGCTACATACCTAAATAAAAAAATTTAACGCCAAAAACATATACATTCAGTCACAACCAACATTTCAAAATTACATTTAAAAAAAAGGAAAAAAAAAAGGATGGTTAAAGTGATACATTAACCAAAAAAAAAATGTAGAACTCAAGGTTGCTACATACCTAAAAAAAAAAAAAAAAATAATGCCAAAAACATATACAATGATGGTAAAAAAATATAAAAAAATATAAAAAAATAAAAAACTTTCTTAAAAAGAAAAAAAAATATGAAGAAGGGAAAAAAAAAAAAAAAAAAAAGAAGTGAAGTGAGGAAGGAGAAGGAAATAGTAATTGATCATTTATATGTAACTATTTTTATTTCAATTCAAATTTTTTAAATAAAATGTAAACAAAGGCTATTAAAAGAGGTAAGGGAAGTCATACTGTTTAACTGCTTACGAATGATTTTGAATGCTTCTTTTGTAGTATAAGACAGTCCTGTCTTTGGATCACAATACCTACAACATGAAATGACAATTCATTAAGAAGTACAATGGTAGAGTATATGAAGGAACCATTTATTTCAAAATTACATTTTAAAATAAAGAAGAAGAAAAAAAAAAGAGTTAATGTGATACATATAAGGGAAAAAAAAAAGTAGAACTTAAAGAAAGTCTATCATAAACAAAAGAAAAGAAAACAAAGAGGAACTTGCAAAAGATAGAACATGAAAATTTATTGAAGCTCTGACAGTAAATGTCTTTAATCTGAAGAAAAAGAAAGAAAGATATAGAGCTAAACTAAATGTCTTCAATTTGAAGAAGAATGAGAGAGAGAAAGTGAGACAGAAACTGCAAAGCGTACGTGAGTTTGTGGTTTTAAAATGTAGGAGTTTTAATTTACATATCTATCCCCGGTAGTTGAAAACTTGTAAGTGGGTATGATGAGGGTATCTTAGGTATAAAAAATATGAAATCCAAACAGGGGAAGCCCCTTAAATAGTAGTATAGATAAGTGCCCATTTCCCTTATTACGTGCCGCTAACTTATGTACAACTGAACTGTGCAAGGCTGGCAAATCCATAGACTCACTACTTATAAAATGGCATTGGCAATCTAAAGAAACTGCAAAACTTGATAAAATAAAATAAAAAGAATAGGAGAGTGAGTATCCATCAAAAAAAAAAAAAAAAAAAGAGAGAAAAGAATAGGAGATTGAGTAGAGATAGATCACATAAAAAGACTCCAAATATATACCTTATTTCAGATTGGATCTTAAGTTTTAATTGTGTTAAATAAAATCCCAAACATATAAGATCAATCAATCATTCCAATTTGAATTTGAAGCTTTCGTCCAGTTCGATTACTTTCGACAATAACATAATGGAGCAAGGAAAAATTTGCAAATCGAATCAGATTCATAAGTTTGAGAATTTGATTAAAAAGAAAAAAACTTTGGGACTTAAATTGAAAGATTAACCTTTGGGCATTTTTATGCAATTGAGAGAGAGAGAGTAGTTGGGTTGCGAATGTAACTCGGGTGTTTCCAAGAGAGTAAATAGTTTTTCTTGAATTCCCCTTTTATATATGCAGGAGGATGAAATTAATTTTGAGTTTAAATGTCAATCAGAGATCATATAAAACCATGCCTGATGGGATGGCATAAAACTTTATCCATATCTCTGGTCTGTAAACTGGGTATGTGTAAAATTGATTGGCATGGATTAACAAAGCTTCCAACACATATTTAGGGATAATATAACTCGAATAGACAAGAACTAATTGATCCATTAGCTTAAGATTATAATCTTATTTTCCATATGCAAACCAACCATGCAGTTCAATCCCCAATTGCAAATCATGCTACTTCTCATCAATCTTTCAACTACGTAAGGGGTATATCATATACTCAGTTAAAAATTATATATGTGAATGTCTTAATGCTTCTCTATCATTCCAATTCTTCCTAATTGTAAGTTTCTAACACCTTGGCAAACTTTGTAGACTACTGTTTGCTTATAAGCAAACATTACACATGATTCATCACTGTCCCATTCAACTCAAAAAGGAGAGGGAAAAAATAATCATTTTATCTTACAAGTTCGATGTAGGTAGATTCATCACCATATAATACGAAAGTTACTTTTGGTAAGCTCATATGTTTCCATTTCACTGTTTTCTCTCTCAAGTGAGAGATTTACACTTGTTGCAGACAACATATTCTTAAATCCAACTCCTATGCAAATTAGTTAGGACCAACAAAGACACAATATAAAAAAACAAAACACACCCATCTACATAATCATATCAATATCAAGCACAAAAACAACCTAGTAATCAACCAACCACCCAATTAAAACCAAACAGCAGAAACACAATAAAAAGTGTGGAAAAAAAAAATCATAGCAAAACTCATGATTGAACCAAAAATAGTTCTAACCCATTACTTGAAATTCCAAATAAACTACAAAAACAAACACCAATCTCATCAAAACCCTCAGCTGCATAACTTTCTCTTCCAGAGTTCAAACCCAAACAAATTTCCAAGTCTTTCAAGAATAAACAAAAAAAGAAGCTTAATTAAAAAACTAAAACCAGATTCACCCAGCTAAGAACCATGTAAAGCTATGTTCCCTGTGTGTGTGTGTGTATATATATATTGTATTTCTATTTTGCATACACCCTCCGTAATTGATCACACTCACAACACACACACACACACACACAGGGGGAGAGAAAGGGAGTGACTACCAGAAGTCCATAAATATCACAATAATGATAAAATTTTGGCCTCTTAGCCAATCCACCGCCCCAACAACGAATCATATTAAAATTCATATCAGCATGAAACTTGATGTCTGTATCATAGATGTAGTAATCCATTTGAGAAAATCCAATTACAACCATGGATAAAAATAGGTTGTCCGTGGACCTTGAACAACCTGTAATTCTGTAAAGCAACAATTTATAGACTACATATCATAATATCAAAATAAAAACCTATGTAAAAGGTTCAATCCTAGAAGGCATATAAAGCAATACCCTAGGCCTCCACCTATGGAACTATCAATATGGCTCTCAATTTTTCAGAAGCCAAATAGATGGCTCCAAGCATTAGACTCTCCATATCCCTTCACATCAATAGTAATACGAACTTTGTACAAGGATAGTTTTCCCATATAGTTCAGCCACCATAATTTAGGCTTCTAGAAGAAAAGCCGCAAATTCATACCTTTATAACCTACAGCAGAAGTATTGAGAGCCTAAAACTAGATTAAAATGCAACATAGTCAAATCCCTAATAATCGAATGTTCCAAATGCTCAGTAATAAAAAATTACACATTTCTAGATACCATTTTGGATAATCCAAAGCACGGATAAGTGATGAAGGCTATATTCCTTCTATTCTTCGGGTGCAGTATGCAATTTTTTAAGTTGGGGGAGGAGGGGTTCATTTATGCTTTCACCTCTCTTTAATGGTAATGTACAATATCAGTTAAATGAATCAAGAAGGAAGTTCATTACCTAAATGTACAATATCGTGCTATTATTTTGTAAGATATTGACAAGGAAAAAAAGTGAAAAATATAAGTTCATTTTACCGAATCATAAGCAGAAGATATAAGCATCAAAGACAAACAAATGGACTAACAAGGAAAACTGAAGAGGCCAAGAATAGTTAAGCTTTAGGACATGTGCTCTAGCAAAAATCTGGCAGTTGATATATATATATATATATAGTAAAACAAGGTGAACCACTCACTATAGTAGATTCTATACCTCAAATAGATAAGGCTTAAGAGCATATTTAATGAGTAGAAACAAAAGCAATCCTTTAGTTGACAAAAGAAAAACAGGAACTAGAGTAAAAAAGAGAAGGTATACAGAGTGTCAAAAGTATGAGGAATGGTATTAACACCAAAAGAGCCAGGGTTATTAATAAATAGACTTCTATGATAAGTATTACAGGTTGCATAATATGCTAGAATAAGTCAACAAGTCCTCTTCATTGAAATTGGGAAGAAGGATATAGATAGCTCACATAACCTAGTTCCTTAACGTTAACTCCTAGATGGTCTAATCTTCTTCTTTTTCTTTTTTCTTTTTCCATGTGGGGGCAATCCAATGGAGCATAAAGTTAAAACTGTACTAAAGATAATAACTTCTTAGTGAAACAGGAGTATCTTAAGTTTTAATGGCTTAACAAAGAGGCAAGCTGAAAAGAGACTATTCTTCACAAATTAACATTAGAATGAAATGAATGCTATCACTAGATAGCATAGCATAGTGATAGCATTCGTTGTTACTTAGATTGATTGGGCAAATGCTACAGGTGTTTTTACTTTTATTTCTTTACCTATTATACTTGATTTTTGTACTTTCATTGTTACTTAGGTTTTTATCCCCTGTTACTTCTAGCACATGGCCTGTGTACTATTTTTCCCTCTGTATTTTCTCTTCTTCTTTTTTCAATGAAGTTATTACTTATCAAAATAATAATAATAATGAATGCTATCACTGACCTTAGGAAACATATATTGTACTTGTGATCCAGCAAGGATTGACACATGTTGAGTCAGAATATGCCCTTCTAAACTAATGTTTCCCTCAACTCCCATTGTCACTTGGATATTCAAGGAACACTTAGCAACCCAGGCACTTCTATTATATAACTCTATTGTATCATGCAAGTATACCCTCTTGTAATAATAAAAAATAGATGAAACCAAGTGGGGATCAATTATTTTCACTGGCTGAATCAAATATTAAAGCATTAGTATCTTAATTGTCTAATTCAATAAGTATAGAACAATTCCCCTAAAGGAACATAAACACCGTTAAATATTAAAATTCTAATTCAAAAAGAATTGCATGACCACGAATAAATGTTAATAAGTAACTACATGGAAGAAGAAGAAATCTACACTACATGTTTCATAACCATGCATATCTACAGCTTATGAGGATACTACGAAAGCTTGCACTATTGCATTCTTTTCAAAATTCCAAATATTATTAACATGATAGTTTATCACATATTGATTGTTCCGGAAGAAAATTATGCAATACAACTCGCCCCAGTTATTAATACAGACACCTAATCCCATATGCTAGTGTTCTTATCCCTGTAATAGTACAAAGGTCAAGTACTTAGAAACAAAATCATTTTGCTTTGATATATTCTATGAATCATTTTGCTTTGATTTATTCAACTGGAAAGAGACCATATGGATAGGTTAAAATAGAACGAAAGCACATTCTTAAATGCAAAAGACACAATAAGAAGTGATTGCCCATGGATTTTTTCTTTATTATTATATAATTAAATATTCATTAAAGAGCAAAGGTGCAACCCATGCAAAAAATACACCAACAATTATTAATGATAATTACAACAATCAAGCATCTTAAGTAAATTAGAAATGGAAAATTGTCCTGAAGTTGATATCCACTCATATAAGGATCTAAGAAATGGAAAAATGCTTGGAATTTTGAAGGACAAAACCTTATCTATATTTGATGAATCCACTTTATGTTGTATGTCTATATTTTGTTATTCCAGGTTAAACTTAGTTAACAAGCTTTTGTGTCCCTTAAAATTCCTAAATGGTAAGTCTATCCAAGATCACATCTAATCTCCAAACATACCTTCAGAAGTTCACCCAGTGCATCGGTTCATTTTGGTTATCAAGACAACCATACAATTTTTCTCATAATTCCTCTTTTTCTCTCAAAATCAAATCTTCTATGAATCAGCTACATAAACCACATACGAATTGTACTTATACCTTTGACCCATTTTCAACCAAATAATTCTCCACTGTATAACTGATCTCTTAATGAATTATCACCTTGACACTATCATCTAAAAATATGTTACAAACATCCATAGACAGTAAACTATCTCATTTTGATTCCGACATGAAATTTCTAATCATTTCTTACCAATAGGCATCTACCATCTCTTATTTTCCAACAAGAAACTAGAAGAAACAATATCATTATGGATAAAAATTAACCACAATCAAAGGTAATAAATATAGTCACCATATAGGAGCCATCCAATCCCAACCCTGAACGTATTGCATGGCAACATTGTTTCCAATCTACCATGAAAACAAATTATTATTACATTGCATGTCTTCCAAGCATATCAAAATTTAGGTTTTTACTCCACCATTCCACTTGCATAGGATCCAAAATCATATATGTAATTCTAAAATAAAATAATATATAAATTGAATAGGTTTTGGATTTAGCTATAAACCTCATGGTCACCACCTTAACCCCCCTTAGGAGGAAATTTCCCACAATGATCTTGTGAGTGAACGAGAATATCAGTGACAGTGAGAGAATGTCTTTGAAACATCCCGTTTTTGGCATGACCGTTTTGTGCCCATTTAAACATACTTCTGCAAGATAATTGATTCCACGAAAATTCAGATCCATGTGCTGATTTCTTGACTGCAAAAGAATAAGCAATTTGATACTAAGAAGTAGAAAGGCTTAGGAACTGCTAGCTTCAAGACAAGTTTGATAAATTCCAACTCAATTTGAAATGTCGAAACATAGATAACAATTTCTAGAATTTGTTATTATTAAAATTATGATTAAGTGATTAAACTCATCATTTCCTAATAGTTTAAGCTTTTGAAATAATTAGTAATTTAACATGGTATCAAAGCAGGAGATCTCGAGTTCGATCCCTGTCTTCAATATACCTCTTATTTAAAATGTTAAATTCTCACTTGTTGGGCTCCCACTTATTAAGGGGAAGTTTAGGCCTACAAGTGAGGGGAAGTGTTAGAATTATGATTAAGTGATTAAACTCACTATTTCCTGATAGCTTAAGATTTTAGGACAATAAGTAATTTAACAGTTATTTTTTAATTTCTATTACTATTTTTTTTTCTTGGTAAGTTACTCACGCACCCAAGGGGAATTGAACCCCCATCCTCACCAACCAACCATACTTACATGGGTGTTGGAGGTGCCATTTGGCCCAAAGACCATTGGCAATTTCCAGAAAAATCAAAATTATCAAACCATCTTTTGGTTAAAATCTGACCCTGACTGATTTAAAAAATACAACTTTCATTTTCTTCTTCCGCCCCAAAAGTCCCCAAACAGCTAACATAAACCATGAGTATATACAGATACAACACTTGCCAAAACTTTGTTTCTATGAAAGATAGTGAATGTTAGAAGCTCAACCAACTTTTAAATCACCAACCAGCTAATAATCCAACCATCCAATTACATAGACATTATTAGACTGAACACAGAATATTAGAAATATTTGAGTGGTATCAAACCAATGGCTCTCCCTTCCCATCTTGATCCAAGTAATAGAGAATGAACCTCTTATCTGGAGCATATCCTTCAGCTGTCATGTGTCTAAACAACTCAGCCAAAACCCCATATATGTTTCCAGATTGTGCATGCATTTTGTCACCAACAACAAAGCTTTGGACTTTCTTTTCAATCTCAATCCAACTCATACCTATTTCCTTTGACACCCCCATCTCCCTCATTCTCTTAATAGTCCTTGCTCTCTCTTTCCATCTCCCTTCAGAAGAATATATATTGGACAATAAAACATATGGTGCTGGGCTTTCAGGTGCTGCCAAAAACAACTGATCTGCAGCATACTTTCCCATCTCTGAATTGCCATGAATGCTACAAGCACCAAGCAATGCTTGCCAAACCTCTATACCAGGATTCTCAGGTAATCTGGCAATAAACTGTTTTGCTTCAGTAAGAAGTCCAGCCCGACCCAACAAGTCAATAA
This sequence comes from Quercus robur, assembly GCF_932294415.1. Lineage (NCBI taxonomy): Eukaryota > Viridiplantae > Streptophyta > Magnoliopsida > Fagales > Fagaceae > Quercus > Quercus robur. Next base: position 86,347,296 of record NC_065535.1, read on the forward strand.
CAGAAGCATAGTGTTCTGATCTTGGACTCAACCCATGATCTTTAGCCATGGATTCCAGCAACTCCATTCCCCTTTCAACTAAGCCAACATGGCTGCAAGCATGGAGCAAAGACAGAAATGTAACATCCGTTGGCTGTATGCCTTCCAACCTCATCTCATCATACATTTCTAGTGCCTTGGAGCCATCCCCATGACGAGCAAAAGCTGCAATTAAAGAGTTCCATGAGACTGAGTTCCTTTGAGACATCCGATGGAAGACTTTGATTGAATCCTCCAAATCCCCGCACTTGGAGTACATGTTTATAAGTCCATTGATGACAAAAGTATTATCACTGAAGTTCTTCTTGATAACTACAGCGTGAATTTGTGTACCAAGACCCAAAGAAGCATCAACTCCAAATGCCCCAAGGACAGCAGAAACCATGTCTGGGTCAACCTCAATACCTGACTTAATAATTTTAACAAATATCTGAATAGCTTCTTCCTCAAATCCATTCTGTGCAAAACCCACAAGGATAACAGTCATGGAAACCTCATCAAGTTCTTCCGCAGACTCGAAGATTTTCCATGCATCTTCTACGCTTCCACACTTTGAATACATGTCCATTAGTGCACTCTCAATGCACAAATCTGATTGAATTCCCAATTTCCAAAGGAGCCCATGAATTTGACGCCCTTCACTTGATGCCTGCAAACCTGAACATGCAATGAGTGAGCTCAAATATGTCAATAAATTTGGATCCACTGATCCACACCGCATCTTTACAAAAAGTTTCAAACTCTCCTCGTAGCACTCATTCTGTGCAAGGCCCGAGATCACAGCCGTCCAAGTAATAACATTCCTTTCAAGCATTTCATCAAAAACCTGCATTCCTGAACAAATACACCCACATTTAAAGTATGATGTTATCAAAGCATTTCCCACCGTTAGTTCCTGCTCATTCCCATTTAAAATTACTAAAGCATGTATCATTTTACTCACATAACAAAACTCTGGTCCCTCACAAGCTGATAAAATTGTAGTCAAAGTAGCTTTATCAAATTGATATAAGCCGGAATCACGCATTCGTTTAAATAACCCAAAACCTATATCAAACTCCCCATTCCTTAAAAAGCCAGACATAACCGTATTCCACGAAACAGTATCTTTCACAGGCATATGATCAAACAGCTTAACTGCATTTGACAGTTCACCGCATTTTGAGTACATGAACAGAAGAGAATTCCAAACAACAAGTGCACTTCGAGTACTAACCCGGTTCTCAAGGTCTAAGAATTCAGATTTTTTTACGATGGAGGCATGGATGGAAGAACCCAAACGGAGAAGACATTCTTTTCCACAAATGGATAAGAGGAGGCTTAAGTCTGCATGGTTGAGGACAAATTTGGAGGATTCTGAAAGTGGGTTTTGGTGGGTTTGGGTTTTGAATGGAGAGAGGAGATTGGAAACCCAAGAGGGAAGTTGGGAGCTGAGATTGTGGAAGATCCATCTGGATTTCATCCATGAAAATGGGACAGTAACACTGACTGTTTTTGTGTAATAGGGCCAACGGTCATAAACGTTTGGCTTAAAATTAGTGCCCGCCTGAAAGAGAACCTATCAAAGAATCTGTCATCAACCGTCGCTTTGGCCGAGTGGTTAAGGCGTGTGCCTGCTAAGTACATGGGGTTTCCCCGCGAGAGTTCGAATCTCTCAGGCGACGAAATATATTTTTGCTGCGGGCTTGACTCAACTGGTAAGACTGCATCAAAAAATGATGGGCCTAAATTAACTCTTATTTTTGTTAATCCAAAAAAAAAATCTGTATAAAAGGGTCATATTTGGGCTTCACAAGAATGGGTTCAGGACTTAAGGTTCCTTTTTTTTTTTTTTTACTTATTATATTTTTGGGTAAACTATGTCCTTATCTTATACACCATATTTTAATTTGGTCTCTAGTATTTCAATTGTGTCAATTTTATCCTTAACTTTTCAGTATCGTATCAATTTAATTTCTGCCATTATTTTTTAGATGAAAATTGATGATGCGTCTAATGACCAAAATAAAAAATTAGCTTTCGTTAACGTGACAATAAACTAAAATTTTATTTTGGCCATTTGCCATGTCATCAATTTTCATTTGAGATATAATGACAGAGATTAAATTGACACGACACTGAAAAGTTAATAATCAAATTGACACAGTTGAAAGGTTAGGGACCAAATTGAAATATGGTGTAAATGATAGAGATCAAATATGTAGTTTACCCTTTATTTTTTTCATTTTTTTAATTGGCCTCTCTTTCAAAACCTAAAACCCCCCATCCTCTCCAATTTTCTAGCCAGCCTAGCCCAACTAGCAACTATCCAATCCAAAAACTTAACAAAAATAATAAAAGCCTTCACAATGATAATTGTATTTTAACAAAAAAAGCTATTTTACCACCAAAAAACTATGTGTTATTTGAGAAGTTACAACTAAATTTTTTGCAACTACAGTAAACTAAGCTTTAACTCGAGCACCCTGCCCAGGGGCTGACGTAACTTAGCTAACCCCTATTTTTGTTAACAAAAACAAAAAAAAAAAAACAAAAAATTTGTGTAAAAGGGTCATATTTGGGCTTCACAAGAATGGGTTCTGGTCCAATTTTTTTTTCTTATTTTATTTTTGGGTAAACTGCATCCCTATCCTATACATCATATTTTAATATGGTCTCTAATATTTCAATTGTGTTAATTTTGTCTCTAACTTTTTAGTATCGTGTCAGTTTAGTCTTTGCCATTATTTTTTGGATGAAAATTGATAATGCGTCTAATGGCCAAAATAAAAAATTAGCTTTCGTTAATATGACAATATACTAAAATTTTATTTTGGCAATTTGTCATGTCATCAATTTTCATCTAAGATATAATGACAGAAACTAAATTGACATGGCACTGAATGGTTAATAACCAAATGGACACAATTGAAAGGTTAGGAACCAAATTGAAATATAGTGTAAATGATAGAAATCAAATATGTAGTTTACCCTATATTTTTTCATTTTTTTAGTTGGCCTCTCTTTCAAAACCTAAGACCCCCCTCCTCTCCAATTTTCTAGCCAACCTAGCCCAACTAGTAACTATCCAACCCAAAAACTTAACAAAAATATTAAAAGCCTTCACAATGATGATTGTATTTTAGCAAAAAAGTTATTTTATCACCAAAAAATTATGTGTTATTTGAGAAGTTAAAACTAATTTTTTTGCAACTATACTAAACTAGGCTTTATCTCCAGCACCCTACCCAGGGGCTGACGTAACCTAGTTAACCCCTATTTTTGTTAACCAAAAAAAAAAAAAACAAAAAACAAAAAATTGATGTAAAATGGTCATATTTTGGCTTCACAAGGATGGGTTCTGGTCCAATTTTTTTTTAATTATTATATTTTTGGGTAAACTACGTCCCTACCTTATATACCATATTTTAATTTGGTCTCTAAGTTTTCAATTGTGTTAATTTTGTCCATAACTTTTCAGTGTCATGTTAATTTAGTCTCTACCATTATTTTTTGGATGAAAATTAATGATGCAGCTAATGGCCAAAATAAAAAATTAGCTTTCGTTAATGTGACAATAATCTAAAATTTTATTTTGGTCATTTGCCATGTCATCAATTTTCATCTAAAATATAGTGACAGAGACTAAATTGACATGGTACTGAAAGGTTAATAACCAAATTGACACAATTGAAAGGTTGGGATCAAATATGTAGTTTACCCTATATTTTTTCATTTTTTTAGTTGGCCCCTCTTTCAAAACCTAAGACCCCCCTCCTCTCCAATTTTCTAGCTAGCCTAGCCCAATTAGCAACTATCCAACCCAAAAATTTAACAAAAATATTAAAAGCCTTCACAATGATGATTGTATTTTAGCAAAAAAAAAACTATTTTACCACCAAAAAACTATGTGTTATTTGAGAAGTTAAAACTAAATTTATTGCAACTACACTAAACTGGGCTTCAACTCGAGCAGTGAGCACCCTTCCCAGGGGCTGGCGTAACCTAGCTAACCCTTATTTTTGTTAACCAAAAAAAAATCTGTGTAAAATGGTCATATTTGGGCTTCACAAGAATGGGTTCTGGTCCTTTTTTTTTTTTTTTTTTTTTTACTTATTATATTTTTGGGTAAATTACGTCCCTATCCTATACACCATATTTTAATTTGATCTCTAACATTTCAATTGTGTCAATTTTGTCCATAACTTTTCAGTATCGTGTCAATTTAGTCTCTGCCATTATTTTTTGGATGAAAATTGATGACGCGTCTAACGGCCAAAATAAAATAAAAAAAATTAGTTTTCGTTAATGTGACAATACACTAAAATTTTATTTTGGCCATTTGCTATGTCATCAATTTTCATCTAAGATGTAATGACAAAAACTAAATTGACACGGCACTGAAAGGTTAATAATCAAATTGACACAATTGAAAGGTTAGGGACCAAATTGAAATATGGTGTAAATGATAGGGATCAAATATGTAGTTTACCCTATGTTTTTTTTCATTTTTTTAGTTGGCCTCTCTTTCAAAACCTAAGACCCCCCTCCTCTTCAACTTTCTAGCCAGCCTAGCCCAACTAGCAACTATCCAAACCCAAGAACTTAACAAAAATAATAAAAGCCTTCACAATGATGATTGTATTTTACCAAAAAAGCTATTTTACTACCAAAAAATTAAGTGTTATTTGAGAAGTCAAAACTTAATTTTTTGCAACTATAGTAAACCGGTATAAATACCAATTGACTGTAGCAAGTTGTTAAAAATAAAATAAAATATTTTATTGAGATTATCTTTCTTCCTTCAATTAAAAAACATATAAAATAGAATATTTGGTGTTTGGTGTATTGTAATGTGAGGTTGCAAAATAGATAAAATAGTTTTTTGAAGTGCTAAAAGCTAAATTTTTTAACACCACTACTATGAATGCTCTAACTTAAAAAAACAAAAAATAAAAAATAAATAAAAATAATCTTAGCCAGCCTAGTATTAAAAAACAACATTATTATTATTATTATTTTATCTTTGTTGGTAGATGATTGCATTTTAATGTATTAAGCAATAATTTTGTTTATTTATAATTTGTTAATACTATATGAATGCTTATTTGGAGTATTTTTTATTTTTATTTTGTTGCTTATACTCTGATCCCCTCTAACTTGAAATCTTGGATCTGTCCCTGCTAACATGGGCCAAGTTATCCATGAACCTATTTTTTATTTTGAGAATGTTCATCTTTTTTTTTTTTTTCTAGGGCAATATGTTAATAATGCTTTTCTGACACATCAATTTTAAACAGGTGGGAATGTTCATCAATTTTAACACATCAGTTTTTTGTTAATAATTTCTCTTATCAATGAGCTCTTTTATTGAAGTATTACACAAAAGATTAGCACACTTGTTCGCCTTGCAGTAAATGTACTTACTTGTTACCTGCCATGATTTTCCCAGCATGTAACAGTCCTAATCTTGTACATTGTAAAAAGATTGTTAAAGTTTGCTTCAATTTGGTTTTAGGGCCATTTTTTTAACACATTTTTTTAAAACATTGTAACAGTCCCTCGATTCATCTTCTTCTTCACCTTTTTTTTTTTTTGCTATCAACCCAATCGCATCTCTCTTACCCACTTATTCTCTTCCTTGTCAAATGTCCATCATACTTACCACAACAATTAACTTTACAGGAAACCTCAAATGCTTCTCTATTATAAAGGTTAAGATCTTCTTAGTTTCAAATGCAAGCCCAAGGGCTCTATTGGTTGGTACAAAGTTAGGCTTTTGTAAAGGGATTTCATCAACAACCTTGCCTTGATTATTCTAACACGTTCAACCTTGTGGTTCAGTTGTTCACATTGTGCTATCCATTTTCTATCTCAAATAGTTGGGTCATCAAACAACTTGATGTTAATATTGCTTTTCTGTATAGACATTTGATAAAATCAGTTTACATGACTCTAAACTCCTAGCTTCATTGATACTGACACTTATTGAATCTTTTGCATAAACTGCTTACTAATCGTTTTTTGAGAAATTTATTGAGACTAATACCCAATTGATATGCTTAACTAAAATCAGTCATTTTGAGTGTCTTTTAATTGCTAATGTGGCACTTGATAGTAATACTAGTGATATTGTATCATTCAGCTACTAACTCTATTGTTTAGTACACTAATCCATTATGTGTTTCTTAATTCGTAGGATGGTGATGGTGATTCTGCAGTGGATATCCAATCTCTCGGTGCTCAACACTTATCATTTGATGATACGCAGTAGGAAATACTTTGGGCACCTATTTTGGAGTAGTTACTATGATATTTTGATATTTATAATAAAGTTTCAAACTTTGATACATATGTACACATCATAGTTGGAAACTTTATTAAAACATTCTAGACAATTATAATGTATTCGTTTGTGCAAGACATTCTATATAGTTAGAGTGTATTCTTTTGTGTAGGACATTGTACATAGTTGTTTAAAATGTATTATTTTGTTCATAACATTCTAAACACTGGATGTAATATTTTGTGTATAAAATTCTAGACATTTGGGATGTAATTATTGATATGGTGTAATTAAATATATATATTTAGTTTCTTGGTTTAATGTGGTATGGTATTTGCTATTGAAAAATATGAATTATAGTTCATTACAATTGCTATAAAATAGGTATTGGAAAATATGTTTTTTTAGGTACATTACAGGTGCTAAATTTTTTTTTAAAAAAAAGGACCTATACCAGCGCTTTTGAAAGCGTTGGCATAAGTCCTTTTAAATTATATTGATTCAAGACCTATGCCAGCACTTTTGAAAGCACTGGCATAAGCCTTTTTAAATTATATTGATTCAAGACCTATACCAGCGCTGGTATAGGCCTTTTAAATTATATTGATTCAAGACCTATACCAGTGCTTTCAAAAGTACCGGTATAGGCCTTTTAAATTTTATTCATTCAAGACCTATGCCAGCGCTTTGAAAGCACTAGCATAGATAGTAGAAAGCCCTGGCATAGGTAATACCTATTCCAGCGCTTTCAAAAGTGCTAGTATAGGTTATATTCACATTTTCGTAAAGGCTGTCCCGAAACAAGTAAAAACGCTGGAACAGGGTCTAAAAAACGCCGAGACCTCCCGGCGCTTTTGAAAAGCACTGGTACAAGTTCGGCGACCCTATACCGACATTCAAACCACGGCGATTTGAAGCACCGGGAAAAAAAACGTCGGGATAGGAATTTTGACCCTATCCCAGCGCTTTCTGGGGCTATCCCAGTAGTTTTCAAAACGTTGGGATAGCCCCGTTTTTTTATAGTGCTAACACACTATCTTTATAATCTTGAGCAAACCTAAGAGCGTAGTTTAATTGCATATTTAGCTTCCTACTCCATCATCAGTTATGTGCTTCCAAATATGAGGCTGGCCTCTTTGTTTCTATATGATCGAGAAGATAGTATCTCATGCGCCTGACACAAACTATTTTTCCATGATCGAGATAGTGTTCACATTTTTATATTAGTGTATGTAGATGACATTATTGTGACCAACAGAAATTCTTATCATTTCTCACCCAATATCTCTACATTGCAATCGAAATTTGCCCTCAAGTATATTGGTGCATTACGCTACCTTTTGGGTGTTGAGGTCACTTGTTCTTTTGTGGCATTCACTTGTAACAATAGCAATATGTCTTTGACATTATTAAGTGTATTGGCATGACAAATTGTAAGCTTGTATTTTGTTCTTTGTTGCTAGCAAGCACTTATAGCATATTAGGTCAACTTTTTTCATTATCCCACTCTTTATTATCAAATTGTGGGTTCCCTCCAATATCTTTCAATGACTTGCCCTAACACTGCCTTTGTCATAAACAAGGCTTGTTAGTTCATGCATGCACCCACATATGATCACTGGACTGCTGTTAAGCGAATTCTCATACATCTTAAACCAGTGGCGGAGCTAAGACTTTAACCTTGGTGGGCCAACTAAAGAATAAATTGTATCTTTTTATTTTTATATATTATAACATATTATGTACATAATTAGTGTGAACTATTACTAGAAACACAATTTAATATACAATACAAGTTAAATAGTTTTTGTAGGGGTAAGGGCCCAAGATCGCATATTGGGCCTTGACCTTTATCCGAAGGGATAAATAGGTCCGAAGAGAAGCTATTAATGATGAGACATTCTCAGACCAAGTCCCATAAGTGGAGAGCAAATGAATGGCTGTCTGAGGAGTACATACTCCTCGGACTTAGTGAATATGGTTCAAAATATATAACCCAGCAATTAAAGTGACCTACCGAGTAGGTTCAGTGGTAGAGATGTGCTTCATGGGCATGAGAGTAGGAAAAGAACCTAAAAATATCTAAGAGAAGGCTAACACCACCACATTAAATGCACAACAGCTATTTTACTGGCCGCATTTATGTGGAGAAGACCTCTGAACAGTGCTACCTTGGCTACTGAAACTCACAGAGAGCTAGGGAAGGTGGCCGATGGAACAAGTACTCAAGTAGGGGTTCAAATAATCAACAAGTGAAGGATGAAGATGACACAAAAGAAGATATATAAGATAGAAGACTCTTCATGGAGAAGAGATCGGAAAACAGAAAGAGAGAACACTGTAACAATCTAAACTGTCTTAGTATCCAACTGTGATCAATATACAATAATTATGGCTTCCTCGGATTGAAAGTCCATTAATATCAACATCTCTTATTTGTGCTTGATTGTCATTTAGTCTAATACTAGCCGTTGTCCAATTCACTAGGACCTAGTTCTTTGACCCATTCTCTACAAATTCATTGTATTGGGCTCATTGGACCAAAACTCCATACATTTTGGGCTTGAGCCCCAAACCGTGACCCTACAGTTTTTAATTTGCCCATAGATTTAGATTTTTAAATTAAATTATAACTTATTAGGTATAATAATTATGATAAAAAATTACTAATAGGTTAAAGATTATTTAAAAATTAGACAATCAATCAAACATTACATTATTTAATTTATGTGATAGATTATATGGTTTTACAAAATTAATAATAGTCTATTATATTTATATGTTATGTAAAATTAGGGTGTAGTTTCGTGCATATGCACGAGTACAATTAAAAATAATTGCAATTATATAGTTCAAATTATACATTTTTTTTTAGAAGTTCAAATTATACATGATATTTGTGGGGGCCGTTTTTGTTGTGGAGTGGGAAACTCTTGTACTCCCACTTCACTTTTTTATGTGCGTCCCACATCGAAGAAATCTCCTTCCCCACTCTGCCTTATAAGTGTGAGTTGAAGAGAAAGGAGTACCATCAGTTATTAATTAACTGATGGTACATTACTCCTTCAACTTCACAGCTTATAAGGTAGCAAGTGGGGGGAGTTGTCTTCGATGTGGGATACTGCTCCAAAAATTGCAAAAGGCCAAAGGCCAAAAAGCATGTCATAGAGTACGTACCCACAATATTAACTACATTTTTTTTAAACCATACATTTCTAAAATATATAATGGTTTCTCATATTATATATATATATATATATAGATATAGATATAATTTAGAATTTAATTGATTTTAAACTCTTCAATTTTTGCACTTAATAATTCACTTGTCACAAAAATTAAAACCTTAGATGGACATATGGTGGAAAATTAGACTCCAATTGAAATCCAATTTTGAATCTAATTGGACTTGGATTCTTCGATTTTTACATTCAATAATTTACTTGGCACAAAATTAAAAATTAAATGGGACACATGGCGCAAAATTGAGAATCCAATTAAAGTCCAATTGAATTTTCTCTAAGCTTTGTGGACTCTTCGATTTTTACACTCAATAATTTATATGGCACAAAATTAAAAATTAAAAATTAAATTGGACGTGTGGCGCAAAATTGAGAATCCAATTAAAATCTAATTGGATTTTTTCTGAACTTTGGCTATTAATATATATATATATAGACTAACATGTAACCCATGCAAATTTATTGATGCATTTAAAATTAAACACAATTTTTATTATAAAATATAAATAATTAGTCAAATTATTAAAAAAATAGCACGTAGCACATGCATACGTATGGATACATTGAAAATTAAACACAATTTTTATTATAAAATATAAATAATTAGTCAAATTATTAAAAAAAAATAGCATATAACACATGCATACGTATGGATATATTTAAAATTAAACACAATTTTTCATAATTAAAATATAAATAATTAGTCAAATTATTATTTTTAAGTAAACGTAATTAGTCACGTATCAAAATTCTTATCTAAGTTTCATACTACTTATGATAATTTTTTTTTTTCTAATTTTTAATAAGATAAAACGTGTGGTGATCTTTGTTGTATGATGATTTTAATTGAGTATATGTGATTGGGTTTTTTTTTTTAATTTTATAGTTCATTAATATTAGAGTCTCAGTATTTTGCACTCATTAACTCACTTGGCACAAAGATTAAAAAAATTTAAGTGGACACATGACACAAACTTAAGTGAATAATTATAATGTGGTCCCCACATAAATTTAGATACATGACGCAAAATTTGATTCTAATTTCAAATTCTAATTAAACTTTTTCTGAGTTTTACCTATTAATATATATATATATATATAGATACAAATTTATGTTAAAATTAAATTAAGGAATATAAGAAGAAGAGTTCTTGGGAGTAGAGAAAAAAAGTAGGAGTAATGCTACATACACAAACTATTTCACAACATTTTTACAAACTGCTGATATGGTTTTAGCATTTTCTAATAATTATTTGTAAAATAAAAACGTGATATTAATGGTGGACTCAAATTAGAACTAGTAAAAATTTTCCACATCAATAGCTCATAAAAATGTTGTAATATACTTTGCATCTATAGCATTACTCAAAAAGTAATGGTTAACAACTTAGTGTCTATTTGAGAACAGTTTATTTAGTTGAAATTGAAAAATTTTCGCTAAAAGTACCGTAGATAAAGCTAACAGCTAACTGAAATAGTACAGTGAGATCCAAGAATAGTATCAAAAAGTGTAATAAGACTTATGAATAGTAGCAAAAATAAACTTAATAGTAGTTGTAGGGTCACGTCCCGCAACGAACCGCAGTAGTGTTGTGTTCGCGCATGAATGGGCCCATACAATATCATTTGTAGAGAGTGGGTTCGAAAGGCTAGGCCTTGGTTACCCAGCGGTGGGTTTTGGTGGTGTTCATATGTGATTAAAGTGTCTTCACCCTTGGAGTCTTTCTCCTGGAGGCGGACTGGAAGCCCTTCCTCTTTGGCCAGTCTTCCCCGCCCCCCTTCTAGATTACTTATTTTTTCTTTTATACTAGCCTGCATTCACTTTCCTTCGTCCACGTGTAGGGTCAACCTTTCCAACACTGATGCTTGTCCTGTCAGTCCAAGACAAAAATCGTAGGAAGTGGTTGATAAAGTTAAAGCATACGGCTCTGTTAGGTGCAAAGTTAGGTATGGGGCAGGTAGTAAGGGCAGCCTTTCCTAGATATTTTAGATTTTCTTTCAAGTTTGTCCCTATACCGTTTTTGCCCTTCTTCTTGGTGGAGCTTTGGGTCAGCCGAGGATTGCACTGTCCTCGGCTGCTTCTCTGGGCCAATTTGTGCTTCACGTTATTGAGTTTGGATTGTAACCCTCTTCGGCTTGGGCCTTAAGGCTCCCCATGAATAAATGGGCTTGGCCCATAAATTGCTGGGCCCCACAATAGCCCCTCAAAACCCTGTTGTCCGACTTCCTGGTTGGAGAGGGGGGTTTTGATAATACCGAGCCTTTATTATGGCTCATTTAATTCAGCCCTTGACTGACGCTGGCGACTCTTCACCTGCCCAGGGAATGTACTGGTTTACAAGATGTTCCCCTTGATTTGCGCACGATGCGTTTATGCCGTTTGGTTATCTGAAGCGCGTCATTAATATCTTCCCTTTACGAGACCTCCCAGGTTCAACGGTTTTTGATGGCGTGGGGGAATGAAACAGGCGTATTCATGTTTGCAGATTTCCTTGGAGATCTGAATTCATTAAGTACTCTTTTCTTCGTCCCCTATATAAAGAGAAGAAACAAGAGTTGTTTCTCCCACAGATGAATCCCTTTACTCCCCCCAAAATTTGAAACCCTTAGATTCCTTCCAGAGTTTACTTTTATTCCCCGGTTACACCTTAACCTGAAATACACTCACCGTAGTAATAAGCAATGAAAAAACTATTCCCTTCCCAGAAACACCATGTTCCAACGAAGCTCGAAATGGCTCGGTTAGGGCAAGGATGGCGAAGACTCAAGATTTGTCTCGCCTTTCTTTTAGCCAAAATCCGAAGCAGGGACTCGTCACGTCACATTTTTGGCGTGACTGAGCTGAGGACACACATCATCAGTACTACCCGTTCTCTCATGAGCATATCTAATATGGCACCAGTGTGTTAGGAGTCAGGACTAGGGCAGGGACTAAGTGCCCCTACTTCTTCCTCTCTTCGTTCACTGGCGCCTTCTTTTGCCTCTCTTTCTTCCTTCTCACATTTTTCTCAGGTATTTCGCGAGATGCCAAGCAGGAGGTTGTCCTCGGCAACGGCTATTTCTCGGCGTGGGCCATTGTCCCTGGGCCCCCATGTAGAACGGGCCTGGGCCGCGAATTCACTAGGCCCACAACTTATAGGGTATTTCTGTAGTTTTTGGTCACGCGGTACTTTTTGGCGTCCCAGTGTTCAAGGTGCACCTTCCCAAGACTCCTTTAATCCCATGGTTGCAGGTGGCGTTGGAGATTGAGCCAGAGCCATCTTGTCTGTAGCGTTCCTTGGGACGCTGCGTGAATTAAATGCCACCACCTTATCTCTTTAAATAAATAGGAGAGAAAGTTGCTTTACCTACGCACCAATTCTTCAGTTTCCTCCCAAATCACAACTTCCATATCCAGTCCTATCCCCCCTTAGCATAACATGTTTGAGGCGAGGGTTGGGGAGAAGAAACTCTCTCCGCCACAGAGGCGCCATGTCCTCCTGAGACTCAGAATAGTGAGGTACGGGCAAAGGAAGCATAAATTCAAAAGAATACTCCACTTCGACAGAGGGGAAAGGGTGTTTCTCCCTCTTCTAGTCAAAATCCGAAGCAGGTTCTGTTCATACCAGAATTTTGGTGTGTCAGAAGAAAGATTCTCCGCCATCATCGTCTTTGCCCTGTCGCAGGCAAATTTTTGGTGAAGGCTTCTCAACTTCCGGCTCCCTGCACCTTTCCTTCAGCGGTGTGAGGCTCAAGTTGGGTTTCTTTTACTGCCTGAGTTATGGGCATGTAAAAGCATTGAGGAAGAACAAGGTTTTGGAGCAGTAGCCAACCTCTCCTTTGATCCACTTCCTCGGCTTTATCTTATTCTCTTGTATCTTTCTTTCTTTTTAGTTATGTGGTTAGCTTTAGAAGCCAACCTCTCATCTGTACTGCCTCTTCTGCTTTGTCTTATTCTCTTGTATCTTCCTTTCCAATTATGTAGTGAGCTCTGACATAAGCTGATTCCAGCTTTTCATTGTACGCTGTACTGTTTCTTTGTTTTAGTAAAAATGGAAATTTACTTACTTGTTTTGAATACTGTTCTTTTGGCAACACCACTTTGTGAATGGGTGTGCTCCATGTATTTGCTTCTTCTCGGCGATATTTAAAGCAAGAACCCTTGAAACACAATCCAACTAATTCTAATTCGCCGACACTACCAGGCATAATAATAACAATTCATAGTAAGTTGAACTTAGGAAACTAACCGAGATAATGGTTGAACGTTCTGTAATAAGTGCGAGAATACTGTTTGAGAACGACAAATTCTAAATAATTCATCCGAGGGGGTGACCGAGCATTGAATGACTTTGCTTATGCTTTTGGAAACATGTTGCTCCATTCCGTACTAGTCCCTTTGGTGTTGAGGATCCGAGGGCAAACTAGAGAATCCATGCAATTCAGGAATTAACCCAATTGTTAATGGAGAGTTTTCCTCGGGGAGATTCTAAGGTCCACGTAACGTAGTTTTTCCTTTTAAGTAGTTGGTTTCCCCAGAGGCTTGGGTCCGAGGACCATACAAGGCCTTGGTTCTGTCCAAAACTTGTATTTTCTTTGTAAGTAGTTGGTTTCCCCAGAGGCTTGGGTCCGAGGACCATACAAGGCCTTGGTTCTGTCCAAAACTTGTATTTTCTTTGTAAGTAGTTGGTTTCCCCAGAGGCTTGGGTCCGAGGACCATACAAGGCTTTGGTTCTGCCCAAAACTTGTATTCTCCTTGTAAGTAGTTGGTTTCCCCAGAGGCTTGGGTCCGAGGACCATACAAGACCTTGGTTCTGTCCAAAACTTGTATTCTCTTTGTAAGTAGTTGGTTTCCCCAGAGGTTTGGGTCCGAGGACCATACAAGGCCTTGGTTCTGTCCAAAATTTGTATTCTCTTTGTAAGTAGTTGGTTTCCCCAGAGGTTTGGGTCCGAGGACCATACAAGGCCTTGGTTCTGTCCAAAACTTGTATTCTCTTTGTAAGTAGTTGGTTTCCCAGAGGCTTGGGTCCGAGGACCATACAAGGCCTTGGTTCTGCCCAAAACTTGTATTCTCCTTGTAAGTAGTTGGTTTCCCCAGAGGCTTGGGTCCGAGGACCATACAAGGCCTTGGTTCTGTCCAAAACTTGTATTCTCTTTGTAAGTAGTTGGTTTCCCCAGAGGCTTGGGTCCGAGGACCATACAAGGCCTTGGTTCTGTCCAAAATTTGTATTCTCTTTGTAAGTAGTTGGTTTCCCCAGAGGCTTGGGTCCGATGACCATACAAGGCCTTGGTTCTGTCCAAAACTTGTATTCTCTTTTCAAGTAGTTGGTTTCCCCAGAGGCATGGGTCCGAAGACCATACAAGGCCTTGGTTCTGTCCAAAACTTGTATTCTGTTTCTTAATTTATCTACTTCCTAAAGGTTAGCTCCTCGAACAAGGTGGGGGAAACTAGCTTGATGTTTAAAGCCCCTAGACTTGCCATGCCACTGGCATTACGAGGCGTAGCCCCTAGTAGGAAATTGTGTCGGAATAACAACAATGTGTCGCCGGTCGTAAAGGCATCGTCGTAGACCCTTGTTCGACAGAAACTCAACTCCACCGCCGCTTGAGCTAAGGCGCAAGCCTTTCCCACAGACGGTGCCAATTGTAGGGTCACGTCCCGCAACGAACCGCAGTAGTGTTGTGTTCGCGCATGAATGGGCCCATACAATATCATTTGTAGAGAGTGGGTTCGAAAGGCTAGGCCTTGGTTACCCAGCGGTGGGTTTTGGTGGTGTTCATATGTGATTAAAGTGTCTTCACCCTTGGAGTCTTTCTCCTGGAGGCGGATTGGAAGCCCTTCTTTTTTGGCCAGTCTTCCCCGCCCCCCTTCTAGATTACTTATTTTTTCTTTTATACTAGCCTGCATTCACTTTCCTTCGTCCACGTGTAGGGTCAACCTTTCCAACACTGATGCTTGTCCCGTCAGTCCAAGACAAAAATCTTAGGGAGTGGTTGATAAAGCTAAAGCATACGGCTCTGTTAGGTGCAGAGCTAGGTATGAGGCAGGTAGTAAGGGCAGCCTTTCCTAGATATTTTAGATTTTCTTTCAAGTTTGTCCCTATACCGTTTTTGCCCTTCTTCTTGGTGGAGCTTTGGGTCAGCCGAGGACTGCACTGTCCTCGGCTGCTTCTCCGGGCCAATTTGTGCTTCACGTTATTGAGTTTGGATTGTAACCCTCTTCGGCTTGGGCCTTAAGGCTCCCCATGAATAAATGGGCTCGGCCCATAAATTGCTGGGCCCCACAGTAGCAAAAATAGCTAAATAGTAATAAAATCTGCATTTTTCAACTAAAGTCAAATGCAACCTTGATATTAATGAATGATGCAAAGAGTAAGGCTTTTAGCCATACACATGTTCTTCTTGGAATTTATGCAATGAGTAAAATAATTTTGGACTTACAATATGAATTTTGTAAAGCACTAACCTTCAAAAACAACTGAAGTAAAGGAAAAAAAAAAAGAAAAAAAGAAAAGTAAATCAAATAGAGAAAATCTGAGAAGATATGGAAGAGAGAGAGAGAGATGCAAAGAAAATAGTCAATGACTCAGCCATGGGCACCATGTGGATTACCTATAAGTTCAGTTTGAAATGTTCAAGTGTGAGTTTGGGAAGTGCATTTTGCGCATTTCCCAATAGGTGTTTTTTTTAGCGGGTCCTGTGCACTGTTCATAGGACCCGCAAGTACTTTTTTTTAGCAAAAATAACTTTAAAACTAGGTCCCACGACATTATTCTCACATTTAAAAATTATTTTATTACAATATTTTCAGTTTTCAGTAATAAGCAGTATTTAAATAGACCCTTATTGGTGTGTAACTTGTTGAGGATGAAGAAGAACAGAAACGCAACTTCTCCATCATCAATGGCAAAGTAAGTAAGAGAAGGTCTTTTTTTTTTTTTTTAAAGTTTTTTTTTAATAAAAAAAAATTAACAAGGAAAGAGCAAAATGTTGAAATGTTTTCTAAGATTTTTTTTTTCAAATTAAAAATTTGAGGTAATTGTTAAAATAATTATATGATTGTCATAAGTTGATGAATATCCAATTAATCTTGGCTGTTTCAACTCCAAGTTGTCTCAAATGTGGATTGGGTTGGTTATGTTGATGACCATCGCTTAACTACTAGTTATTACATTTTCTTAGGTTATAATTTCATTTCATAGTTCTCCAAGAAACAATGCAACATTGCTCACTCTTCAAAAAAAAAAAAAAAATTGATACGAGATAAAAATTCTATTCTATTATAATCTAAGTGTATATATGTGTGAAATCTCCTTCAATTGAATTCATATATAAAACCTTATTTGAAACTAATGTTGAGATTACTTAACTTCGATCATTTCTCCACAAACTTGGTGTCACTCTTCTTTCTACTCTTATTATTTGGTGTGATACTATTGGCACCACTCATCTTGTTGCAAGCTCGGTGTTTCATGGGTCTTTTTTTTTTTTTTTTTGCAATTTAACACCAAAATGCTAACAATTTCGTTAGTTAGCATCGTTTCTAAACTATTTAGGAAACTAATATCTCGAGTCTCTTAGACTCGAGTTGATTGTAGCAACTTAAGTTCCATGTGCTGGCAGAGCTGAGGTGGATTAAAATCCACGTGGAAATTGAGTATTAGACACTCGATTTCTTGTATTGCACAATAATAATAATAATAATAATTTGAGTAAAACGAAACATTTGCCTAAGGAATAGGAAGAAGAAAACCTCTGCACAAATCTGATTCATGCAATACAAAGAAGAAGAAAAATGAAGGAATTAAAGGAAAATGAAACCTTTGCTTAGAGCCTTCGCTTTTGCCTTTATCGCCGCCACCATCACCTAGGTTCAGTTCGAGCCAAAGGGTTTGGGTTAGGGAGATTTGGGTGTGTGGGGATTTGGGTTAGGGAGGTCGGAGCTGAGGGTTTTTGGTTAGGGAAATTTGGGTTCGTGGGGTTGTTGCCTTCTTCTTTGTTGATTTGCCTTTCTTCTTCTTCTTTGTTGTTGATCTCTCTTCATTGTTTCTTTAGGGGTTGATCTATCTGCCTTTCTTCTTCTTCATTGTTGCTCTTTGTTGTTTCTTTAGGGAACTCGAGTTTCATGTGGAAAAATTTTCCACCTCAGCACTACCAGTACATAAAACTCGAGTATCCGAGACTCGAGTTGCTACAGTAAAATCAAGTCTATGAGACTAAAGATATTAGTTTCCTAAATAGTTTGAAAACAATGCTAACTAATAAAATTGTTAGTATTTTGTTGTTAAATTGAAAAAAAAAAATGTGTTTCATGCCCACGCTAAACATATAGGAATTCACTTTCATGTTGTTCACCAAAGGGGTCACAAATTGTGCTTTAGATGTTAAATTTATTTCAACCAAAGACCAATGATCTAACATCATGACCAAAATTATTATCTTCTACGCAGTTCATTTTTCTTTGTGACAAGTTAAAATATTCAACCTTAATGATCTTGCTCTTTACCCAATAGTGATTGAAAAAAATTATTTATTTACAATCCTCCTCAAAATTCAATTAAATTAGCTGAATAATTAGAACTAATTTAATTCACAAAATTTCACAATATCTTCCGTTAAATATCTAAATTTGTAAACTACAAAAAAAAAAAAAAAAACATTTATTACGTGGATATATATATAATTTTTTTTTCTCAATCAAATAGGGTAGATTTTTTCCGATTATGTTTTGAGTTATGTTAATCCAATTTGGATTAGGAGAATTCTAATTAAAATTGTGAGAACTAGTTGGAGTTGGAAGAGGAGTAAAGAGTGATGAAAGTAGAAGTAGTAGCAGGCTTTGCACGTGCCAAAACGCGCATGTCGGTGCGAAGCAAATACGAGTCCGACCCTTCATCCCTTCTCTTTCTTTTTTCTTCTGTAGCAAAATCCAAATACTATAAATTAAACCCATCCAAAGTCCAAAAACCCCTCACGCTCTCTCTCTAGCTCTCACTCTCTCTCTTTTTTATTAAAAAAGAAAAGAAAAATTGTTTCTGTCAATTAGGGTTTGACAAAATTGTGGTGGATTCGAGTTTTGGTCATCGAAACCAACGGTTGTGATTTTGTGTTCTTTGATTCGAAGAAGAAGAAGAGAAAGATGCCTCGTACATCAAAACGAAAAGCGGCCCCACCAAGTTCAGCATCCGTCAAATCTTCTGACTCCCTTTCTGTTCGTCCCGGTACTGAATCCCAACCCCCCAAATTTTTTCTCTCTGTTTGTTTCCCGAGAAAAAAAAAAAAAACCCATATAAAAATTTCAGCTTTAACTAATTTACTCATTATAAAAAAGAAAAAGAAAAAGAAAAAGGAACTAATTCAAGATGATTTCTTTAAATCCGTTAAATTTTACGTTGCTGGGTGTAAGCTGGTTTTGCTGTTTGGTTTTTCTTTTTTTGAAATTTAATTTATTGAAAGTAAATTATAGTCAATGGTATT
Organism: Quercus robur; assembly: GCF_932294415.1. Lineage (NCBI taxonomy): Eukaryota > Viridiplantae > Streptophyta > Magnoliopsida > Fagales > Fagaceae > Quercus > Quercus robur. The sequence goes on from NC_065535.1 coordinate 86,366,298, forward strand.
GTAATGTAAATGTGATCAACTTTATTTGTTATCCTTTTAAAGTTTGTGTAAAAGAAAATTGATGGATTTGGTTGAAAAGTGTGGTTGAATTTATGATATATTGTTGAGAGATTCTGGGTTTGACAAAATTGTGGCTGATTGATTTTGGTGTGTTGAATTGAGAAGTAGAGAAGAAGCCTCGCACATCAAAACGAAAAGCGGCCGCACCAAGCTCAGAATCCGTCAAATCTTCTTCTGTTCGTTCCGGTACTCAATCCAATTCCCCCCCCCCCCCAAAATTCTCTTCTTGATTTTCCCCTCCTCCTGTTTGTTTCCCTAGAAAACGCAGGAAGATAATACCCATAAAAAAAAACATAGACATTAATGTGTATTTGGGGGGACTAATTTATGTATTATGAAAAGAAAAAAAAAAGTATTGACTAATTTTAGATGTTGGAGAAATCCTTGGCTGAGTTAAACTTACTTACCCAAATAAAAAATAAAAATTAAATAACTTGTAGTCAATTTGGTAAGTGGTTGGGTAGTATAATGTAAATAGATCAACTTCTATTGTTTTCCTTTTAAAATTTGTCTTCTTTTTTCTTTTTTTTGTTCCCATGAGATTATAATGTTGCCCTCTTGTTCTTGATATATATATGTAAGCATAAAAAAAGAACTGATATTAATCAAAATAAGTCAAAAGGGGACCAAAACCAAACTCCTTTTGCTGAATCAAAGCACTGGCACTCGTGACATGAGTGCACTGCACTACTGTCCTCACCTCCTGTAAATTACCTAACCTCTCACTTTATGCACAATTGTTGCTCTAGGCCAACCAAAATTTGCCACATGTACTTGCTGATCCTACTTGTTTTCCACACATGCATGAAAGAATTTACTTGTAGGATACTATTATGATCTTTTCCCTTTTTAAAGTTTTTATCAATTTTATGAAATTACTGTCTTACCCTTCATCTGTATTTGCCAAAGGGGTTTGGCTTGATACTCTAGTGGAGATGATATGTGGCTCTACGCTTAGGACATTCACATTAGCTCGTGTTAAAACTTTTATCTATTTTAGCGTAAGAACCTATTTTTTTATATTTTACCTAACCACTTTTCAAAACACCCACATCAAATTATCTATTCTAAGTTCTATTTCATTAAAATATCAATTTTCTTGATTTTTTTGATTGTTTTGCTTTCTTTACACATCATAACCACCATCCACTCTCTTCCTTCATCCTTGGGAAAATGGGAAACACAAAGAAAGAATAAAAGACTAAAATGCACAACAACAATGCTTGTGTATATTTGCATAAGTACTGCAGTTGTGGGTGTTTTTTTGGGTTGATTGGGCAAAATTTGGCCTTTATGCTATTTTACAACATCGGATGCAAATGCTCTTAGTATGTCTAATGGAATTCATCAAAGTGTCATTATGGAACACGTCAACTTATCAAAAAATAGGGGTCATGGAACATTTGGTTTTTTGTTGATCATGTTGGGGTAGAATGGGGGCCAAACACTTATATTTTGATATATATATATATATTCAATAATTTGATAATTAACCTTGTGACTATTCTATATTGACATCATCAATGTCATTAATTTATTAAAGGACTAACCTATGCTTCTAGATGATACTTGAATTATGAGTAGTGTTCATATTGATTACTGTCCTTGCATTATTTATGTAAATGTAAATAATACACCCTTGAACTGACTCATAGGTGAGGGGGAGCGTTAGAATAGTGGTTAAGTGATAAAACACACATTTCTTATCAGCTAAGTTTTTGGGAATAGTGGTACTTTATGAATGTGCATCTCTCTTTTAATCAAAATATAGTGCAAAAGCCTATGTTTTCAGATGCTTTATCGTTTGTTGGTATAAGCTTTGACTAATGAATATTTTTTAAGCAAAGTCTGCGTATCATTAAGAAAAATGAAGCAAATAATTTTGTTAAATGTTTCTAGTGGTTACTTGATAGATATTTGATTGTGAAGTGTATGGTTTTACTATCATTTGATTGAGCTCTTCATGTTTTATCTACATTATTAAGTATACTGTTCTTACTATCATTCTGTATCATGTTATTAATCCTCAGGTAAAGCTGGAGCAGTTAAAGCTGTAACAAAGGAGGTGGATCGGATAGATCAACTATTTGATTCATATGCAAATAAGGATTTAGGCTTGATTGAGTAAGTGATATATACAAATTTGTGTTTGTTGTCAGGCTACTGATATCTTCAGAGCTGATAATTTTAATGTAGTGATTTTATATTGGTATCCAACATGTTTGAGCAGTAACGTGATTTTCCCATTGTGTGGTTGTTAGTTGTTCAGCTTGTGGCTTGCACTGCATCCTGATACCATAACTGATCTTGTTTCATTTGTGGCCTTTATTGTGGGATCATGTCATCTAACTTCTGCTCATGCAACAATGTCAGCTCCCAGAAGGGTTTCTCTTACTATTTAAGTACCTGTAGACTGCAGGATGCTTGCTCTCATTATGAAATTTGAATTGCACACTTTAGATACTACATGATTGTAACTGGTAATGAGCTCCAATCAACTAATTGGAGTGACCAAAACTGGATATGGATTATGGATTCAACTTACTATTTACATAATTGAGTAAAAGAGTTTCTTGACATTCCCAAGGCAACTTTCTGTGTATCAAAAATTTCCTTTGTCCAGACTTTAATCTAATAGTCCATCATTGTTCATGAATTTTAACCACTAGGCTATGGATGCTTGACTTGTTACTATGTCTACTTTTAAGAATTATTCGTTTATATTGTATATCTACAATTAAGTGTGATATTGCTTTACATATAAAGAAATTATACATTTACATTAACACCATGGGCATGTGCTCTATTTGTGGATATCTTTGGAATGGGTGAGCTCTAGTCCATTAGGTTTGTCAACCCAGGTCAAAGATATCCTTACTGACCCCTCAAAACATCTTTTTTCATTCTTATTTATCATTTTATGGTTTCAAGCCCATCTGTGCCATGATTTTCTAAAGAAAATTGATTGCATTAAGGAAAACTCTGCTAATTTTAACCCAATTTCCTTTGTACTCAAGCATAATTATGTACTCAAACAAATGATTGAGAGGTCTGTTTTTGAGTGGATGACTATTTTGGCCAGTATCCAATCACCTTTTTTTATAAAAAAAATTCCTAGACCCTCTGAATTTGAGATTGTATTTTTTTGAGAAGTAGGCCAATGCGCATATTGCGTATCTGACATATCTCCTCTTTTATATAAAATTATTTGACTTATAAAAAAATTCCTTGATTTCCTGGCCAGCATGAATTGCTAAAGTTGATGTGACTGTAATTGATCAAATGTGCATCATTAAATGATTACTGATTTCCTTGTGCTGTTATATATGCTTGAACAGTCCAGAAGGAGTTGAAACACTTTGTTCTGGCATGGGAGTGCAGCATACTGATGTTAGGATATTGATGCTCGCTTGGTATGTTGTTTTTCGTGTACATGTTATTCTGTCCATACTTCATTCTGATTTATATCTTATGTTTATTATAAATTTGTCTTGTTTTCATTTAACAGGAAAATGAAAGCTAAAAAGCAGGGTTATTTTTCTAAGGTAAGCCTGAGAATTGCTGTGGCTATTAACTACTAGAACATATTGCCATTGGGCTTACATGTCTTCTTATATCCTGGTTGTCAACTCTTTGATGTGCATACTTCATATAAGGAATGTATAACTTTTCTGATGGGTAATGAAAGAATCCACACACGTGCACTTTTGTACCCACATACGTATAATATATGAGACATCCCAAGACTTTCTAGTAAAGGAGAAAGATAATGAAAACTGACCACCAAAGTTATGAAAAAGAGCCTTTTAACTGAAAAGAAAACACCCCCCAAACTTCATATATCACTCGTTCACAAACATCTCCTCCCTATGAAAACTTAAATTTTTATAAAACAGATGAGTTCTAGATTTTTGCAACAAATCAAGCATGCTTAAATCTCTCCCTTTAAAACTCTAAAGATGGTCTTCTAAGTTTTGAGATGCCCTAGTGAAAGGAGTGAATATTCAAAACTGTCATACCAATGTATGTGGTAAAAACCTATATGCCAACATTGAGGAAGATCACCCAGCGACATTGGGATCACCCATGACAGTCCAATCTGAGGGGAAAGAGTAAAGACGGGATAGAATGCAACCTAGCAATCATGGGCTACAAAGGACATAACTGAGAAGCACATCTTTGGACTTGGGAACAGTCGACTTTATCTTCTTATGTCCCACAGAGAGACTAGTAAGCAACTCCCAAGTGATCCAGGCTTGGTGAAAGCGCCTGTAAGAGCTTTAACGTGTTGCTTGTATTGTTCAAGCTTCTCTGGAATCTGGGGCTTACAAGCAATTATAAACCTGCCTTCTTCAGGCTAATGGTGGATATTAAACATGGATGACATTCTGTCCTGGACATGGTCTCATCGCACTATAACAGCGGTGTTATGGCTTATAATAGATGAGAGGAATCAGTTTGATCCCTTGTTTAAACCCCCCAAGTAGGGGTGGGTGCTAGCAGGCCATTGGTTGTTACTTATATTATCTTTAATACAACCTAAAATCGAGTTAACCATGACCTTGAAATATATATATCCCCTTTACTATTCTTTTAATCAATTGTTACAGCTTCTTGAATTTCCTTTGGTAATATTTTTTGATTTGTTCATCGAAATGTTATGATCAATATCCTCCATTTATTAGGATGAGTGGCGAACTGGACTAAAAGCTCTAAAGGTTGACAACCTTGAAAAATTAAAGAAAGCACTCCCAACCCTGGAGACCGAGGTACTTATGCTTTAAAGTCACATGGAATATTTAGTTCAGAAAGTAAACTGTTTGCTAATAAAAGACAGAAATGGAGGTTGGAACTGATCTTGATTTTTATGTGTAAAATAGGTGATGACGCCACCCAACTTTGAGGATTTCTATGCTTATGCATTTAAATACTGCCTAACTGGTGAGCTTGGCAGGCATCTGCCTTTTTTGAACATTTCATTGCACTCTGTTTTTCAAGACAATGTTCTTTTATCCTCTCTCTCTCTCTCTCTCACACACACACACACACACATATTTTTTTAGCCAATCTGACATTGATGAAATTTTCAGAAGAGATGCAAAAGTGTGTAGACGTTGAGACCATTTGTGAATTGCTGAATCTTGTTCTGGGTTCCCAATTCTGTGCCCAGGTTGATTCAATAACTGAGTATCTAAAGGTATTTTTCTTGTCTACGTGAATGTAGATTTTTTATGTTTTGTTATTTCGACATTTACCCCATGGTATGTTTTGTGACCCATGGAAGTGTTTTCTGGCAGTTCCAGAGTGATTACAGGGTGCTAACCATGGATCAGTGGGTTAACTTCTATCGTTTTTGCCATGAGGTAAGCAATTGTTTTTGCCATCATTCTGTCATCTTTTTTCTTGCACTGATCTCTGGGGAGTTGAATCACATAAAAAAGGAAGTAAATATAAATTTATGTTATAGTTAGTTTTTTTTTTTTTTTTTTTTTCTTTTTCAATACAATTATATCATCCTGATCAATGAAAATAAAGCGAAGAAGTGACATGTTCTTTTACTGTTTATGTCCAATACTGCTATAGAACAAGGAACACCGTGCAATGCTGTAAATGTCTTGTATTTGGATAGTTGTAATGTCATGTTTGAGTGGTTGCCTTTCCAAGATTATTTTTCAAATTATCATATTCTTGGGATTCATTTGGGGTAGTAGTAGGCATAATTATTTATTCTGTCTGTAAGAAATGCGTGACTATAACTTGATGCGGTAATTGATGGCAAGATATGATTAGCCCTTTTTATGCAGGTTCTTTCAATTAAATTACTCTTAAAAGTTTAAATCCTTCTCTTTATTGTTGGCAGATAAGTTTTCCTGATCTTCACAACTATGATTCCGACCAAGCTTGGCCTCTGATCCTTGATAGTTTTGTTGAATGGTTGAGAGAAAAGCGAAAGTAATTTCAGCACCTTTGGCCATCAGAAATCAATTCAGATAAATGGTAATCATATTTATATTTTCTCTTTCTTTTCGAAAATCAGTTGACATCTGACCAATTGGCTTTCAAACTAGAAGAATGAGGATTTATGGCTTTATATTAATATATACTTGGATCTGCAGGACTTTGCAAACTTTGAAGTAGGGATCATATCTAACAAACTATTTATACTGACAACATTGCTGAAGTTCGTTTCTCATTCAAAGCTGCAATTTTGTGATCTGGAGGTGCTTCAGGCATTCTTATTTTATTCTTGAGCATTGCAGTACTGTTTTTGTAACATCAAAATTTTTACTTAGGTTTCCCCTAGCCCCCGTTGACTGGTCAATAATAATTTTTTTAATTAGACATGAGTTATCAATGAATGCAGCATTTATTTATATTGGATTTTAAAAATGAATGCAGAAGATTTTTTTTTTTTTTTTTTGGAGAGATGAATGCAGAAGATTAATTCAACTAAAAATGGTTAACCTGCATTACTATCAAGATGCAGATGATTAATAATCCACATGATCATTTGCAGAATAACTAGACTCTAATTACAATTGACATACTTCTTTCGTAAATAGGTCAATTGTTAATCTTGTCATTTAGTATTTTACCAAAAGTACAAAAATGAGGTACAATATCTTAGATGCTGTTCTCTAAGTTTCCCTCTTAAGATTTGGTAATGTGGCTATTTAATTAAAAAATATACTTCATTCCATGAGAAAAAATCCAGATGGCAAAATCTTAAAAGAGAAACCTAAGGAATAACATCTAAGTACTGTACCTAGGTCTCACCCTTACCAAAATAAAGAATACCCTGTTTATGAAGCTAAAGGTTGCGTGTATTACACGTTGCAAGTTACAAGCTAAATGACTATAAGACTCTTCCACTTTCTATTGGCGATGCCACTCTCTTTCATTTGACACTTGAATTGATGCTGCTTTTTTTCAATTATCACTTAAATTGATGTCACTTTCTTTCAATTGTCACTTGAATTAGTTTGATGATAAAATGGGGTGAGCCACACAGGGTCTGTATCTTCGGTGCTATTCTTTAAGTTCTCCTCTTAAAATTCGGTCATGTAACTATTTAATTTAAAAATATACTTTAATCCCATGAGAAAAAATCTACATGGTAAAATTTTAAAAGAGAAATCTAAGGAATAACACCTAAGTACTGTACTTAATAGCCTTTTTGGATTGAGGGGGAAAGGAGGAGGAGTAGAGGGGAGTAGACTGAAAAAATGCTAATTTTAGGCTAAATTTACTCTACTCTACTCTACTTCCCCTCCCTTCCTCTCAATTCAAATGGACCATAAGTCTCACCCTTACCAAAATAAAGAATACCTTGTTTATAAAGCTGAAGATCGCGTGTATTGCAAGTTGCAAGCTACAAGCTAAATGACTATAAGATTCCTCCACTTTTTATAGGCGATGCCACTTTCTTTCAATTGTCACTTGAATTGATGCCACTTTCTTTCAACTGTCACTTGAATTAGTTTGATGATAAAATGGGGTGAGCCACAGGATTTGTTTGGGATTCATTTATTTTGTCGAAATTGAAATTTTTTTACTGAAAATACTATAGATAAAAGTAAAAATTAGTTAAAATAGTATAATAGGACTCATGAATAGTACCAAAAAGTGCATTGAGACTCATAAATAGTAGCAAAAATAAGCTGAATAATAAAATAAGTTGACTTTTTAATTTGGAGCCAAACGTACACGGAATTGAAATGACAAAATCCTATTGAAAATAAGAACCCATCTAATACTCATCAAATTATTCAAAAAAATAAAAATAAAAAATAAAAAACTAACACTCATCAAACAGTAGAGACATAGTAAATTTATGCGACCCAAACCTTATCAATGTAAATCCAAGAGAGCACTGTATATTGACGCAGCCAGAGCTTTCACACCTACCAGTATCATTAAGGTTATAATATATACTCCAATATATGATGCAATTGGCAAGGACCGAGACAAACCTTACTCTCCAGCCAAAGTCAACTTCGCCTTCACCATCGCCTATATCATGTTGAAACTTCCTGAAAGTACTTCACCATCTCCATCTACACCTCCTCGAGGTATCAAAGGTGGTTATTGGCCTTCGTGGCGAGCCGAAAAGTTTCCTCCCTCAGCAATCTCTACATCCTACTTCACTCACCTCTTTTATGCTTTTGTTGTGCCTGATGCCAATAGTTACCAATTTTTGATCACTCAGACTGATGACAAATGGATGAAAAACTTCACGGCCACCCTCCACGCCAAAACTCCTCGAGCAAACGCCTTCATATCCATTGGAGGTGGCACTGCAAGCCCACACACTTTCTCCAATATGGCAAGCAATCCAGATAGTCGTGCAGCCTTTATCAACTCCTCAGTCAGTGTGGCTAGGAAGTATGGCTTTGATGGGCTTGACCTCGATTGGGAATTTCCACATACTCCACAAGATATGTCAAATCTCTCATTACTCTTTAAAGAGTGGCATGAAGCTATTGAAAATGAGTCTTCTATCTCTGGAAAACCTCAGCTGTTTTTAAGTGCAGCAGTTTATTTTGCATCCAATTTTTTCCTATCCAACATAGCTAGAGCTTACCCTGTCGAAGCCATAAACAAATATGTTGATTTTGTTAGTCCCATGTGCTATGATTATCATGGAAGCTGGGACACTTCAGTCACTGCTGAACATGCTTTGCTTTATGACAAGGCCAGCAATATTAGCACTAGCTATGGCATTTCATCTTGGATCAAGGCTGGGATTCCGCCAAAGAAATTAGTCATGGGCCTGCCACTTTATGGAAGAACTTGGCAATTGAAAAGTCCAAGCGAGAATGGAATTGGAGCTCCTGCAGTTGGAACTGGGCCTGGCAATAATGGTGTTATGAAATTTATTGACATAGTGGAGTTCAATGTGACAAATGCTGAAGGTGTGGTGTTTGATGAGCAGACTGTATCGATGTACTCATATGCTGGAACCGATTGGATTGGGTACGATGGGCCAGCATCGATTGAGAAGAAGGTTGAATTTGCAAAGGCTCAAGGTCTTGGTGGGTATTTCTTCTGGGCCCTTGGGTATGACAAGGACTTCACACTTTCTAAAACAGGTAGATTTTTTTTTTTTTTACACCAATAAACACAAAATTTACAACCATTTCTACCACAGTTGAGGTGACTTTACGGTTAGTACTTAATTAAATACTAATAAAAGTGGTTTTAATGAAAGTGATTTTTTTTTTTTTAAATCACAATTTGCCATATCAATAATAGATGTGAAAAAGACTCTAAATTTTTTGTGTAAGTATATTTTATATTTTATTTTGTTGTGCTTGTGCGTTTACCAATTTGGAATGCCAATGACTATCATTTTAGCATTTTATTTGGACAAAAAAAAGCAGGAAAAATAAAAAATCTTTTACCCACCATCATATTTCATCAACAGGAATAGTTAAATTTCCATAGAATTGGAAATTCACTAATATATGAAGACTGAGGAGTATGATCCTCTTAATTAACTAGGATTCAAATACGTAGGCTGGTGGATTATTAATTTGTTAGCTATAATACTTTTAAAATGATTTTAGCCTTTAAGGAGCTAACTTTTACATGAGTTTTAGTTGCTACACTAATTCCATTGTGTTTGATATATGGCAGCTTCAGACACATGGGATGAAGAAATCTAATTTGTATGAATTGCTCTATGATCTTCATCTAATTTGTACGAATTGCTCTATGATGTATATGTACGTGCGTCACAAATAATTTGCAGTTGTATTATATACGTTTGTAAGACAGCTTTTTATTATTTATAAATAATGTTTCATATTTAGCTTCTTTGAGTGAAATGATAATTTTTATCCTTTCTAGAGCATATACAGATTTTGCACACCATAAGAGAGAAATTCACAAAATTATCTTTTTTTTTTTTTTTTTTTTTTTGAGGAAAAGGTAAGAAAGTTTTTTTTTAACTAAGAGAAAGGTCCGACTGGAATACATCAACCAAGTCATTGGGTAGTTCTTCTACCCACACATCAAAATCAGTAGTTATAACCGCTCTTCTAGCGAGGGCGTGGGCAAGCTTATTACCCCCCCTCTGTACATGCTTAAAGACTGATCTATGTAAATTAGAGCAAAGGCCCCGAATTTCCTCAATTACATGTCCAAAAAGAGTCAAATTTGCACCCGGATTGTTGATGGCCTGGATAATCCGCAAGGTGTCACCTTCAAATTCTACCTGGAAGAGGCTTAACTCTTGGGCAAACAGGGCTGCACGGCTGCACGCCAAAGCTTCAGCAAGGTGCACCGAGTGAGGTAGTTTGATCTTCTGGCTTAGTGCTACAATAATCTGTCCCAAATGGTCACGGATTGCCACCCCAATACCTGCTGACCCAGAACCATCAAAAACTGCAGCATCGAAGTTTGCTTTGAAGAAACCAGCCTGCGGAGGGCACCACTGCACCAGAACCGATCGTCTAGGAGGTGGCTGGGGTTCATGGATCTCAAAAAACTCCAGCACCAGCTCCTTTGCTCGCTTACAAATTTCATGAAAAGGCCATGTAGGTTGTTTCTCCCTCAATTTATTCTGTCTTTGCCATAAGCTCCAAGCCACCGTTGAAAACCAAGCCACATGAAAGACTGAACCTCTCTCAAGCACCGCTTCAAACAGGTCCATAAAGCTTCTAAAATGCTTCTTATAATACTCAGAAAAACCAACCTCAGATTTCCACACTGATTTAGCATGATCACATAGCCATAGTGCATGCAGATTTGTCTCTTGATACTCCTCACAGAGAGAACAAGACTCATCCAAGGGAATCTGGCGCTTGTGCAGATTTTCTTTAGTGGGCAAAGAGTCTTTTACTGCCCTCCACATGAAGTGTCTTATCTTATTTGGAGCCCGGATTCGCCATACACCTTTCCAAACCTTTGCCGAGTTGTCTGTAGAGGAAGAAGCTTGGACACTTGCCGTAACCTCCGAAACCAGCATTTTATAAGCACTTCTAACAGAGTAATCCCCATTTGAGGTGAGAGGCCAGACATAAGTATCGATTTGACAAAAGGGGCTAACATGAATCCTACTGATTTCCTCAGCTTCCCAAGGATAAAAGACAGTATTCAGCAGCTCCACATCCCAAGATTTTGAGTTTGGCAGAAAAAGGTCACTTACCCAGGTTACAGGCAAATTACTTCTCGATGATACAATCTTGCTAGTACTCAGATTTGGCACCCACCTTTGTTCCCAAATATTAATTGATCTTCCATCCCCTATCCGCCATACAGCCCCTTTCAAAATGACATCTCTGGCTTGGAGGATACTACGCCAGGCATAAGAGCATCTAGATGGAATGGCCGCATCAAAAATGGTCCCACCAGGAAAAAATTTAGCTTCAAACACCCTATAAGCTAAAGAATCCTTATGGTGAAACAATCTCCAAACCTGCTTAGCCAAAAGGGCATTATTGAACAATTGCAAGTCTCTAAACCCCATTCCTCCGACTGATTTTGAAGTGCATAGGGTACTCCATTTCACCCAATGGATTTTCCTAGCATCACCTTGCCCCCACCAAAATTTTCGGATCATGGCCTCAATATCCTTACATAAGCATCTTGGGAGCTTGAAAACATTCATGGAATAGGCCGGTATCGATTGAATGACTGCTTTGATCATTATTTCCTTGCCAGCTTGAGATAAGAGTTTTTCTTTCCAGCCTTGCATTCGTTTCCAAATGCGTTCCTTGATGTCTGTGAAGCATGCTTTCTTATTTCTCCCAACAAAGGAGGGGAGTCCTAGGTACTTCTCATAATGATGAATTGCTGGCACTCCAAGGGCTTGTTGTATGGCAGCCCATGCTGAGTCATCTGTGTTGTGGCTGAAAAATAAGGTGGTTTTATCCTTATTGATCATTTGACCCGACGCCACCTCATAAGTAGCCAGCAGCTCTTTAATCTTCTCACATTCTTCTAGAGTGGATCTACAGAATAATAAGCAGTCGTCTGCAAAGAAGAGATGTGTGAGCTTTGGACCACGTCTACAAATGGAAAAACCATGAATCTCCCCTGCATTTGCTGCTTGTTCAAGAATGGCATTTAGACCCTCAGCACAAAACAGAAATAGGAAGGGGGAAAGAGGATCCCCTTGTCTAATGCCCCTCGATGGGTGGATCATACCCTTAGGCTCACCATTCACTAGGATGGAGTAGGAGACTGTGGTGACACATTCCATGATCAGCGCAATCCAGGAAGTTGTGAAACCCATTTTAGTCATGATCTTCTCCAGAAAAGTCCATTCCACTCGATCGTATGCTTTGCTCATGTCGAGCTTAAGGGCCATAAAACTCTTTTTCCCAAGGCGACTAGTTGTCATGTGGTGTAAGGACTCAAAGGCTATCAACACATTATCTGTAATCATCCTGTTAGCAATAAAAGCACTTTGTGTTTCCGATATAATATTGTTCAGTAGAGGTTTAAGCCTATTAGCTATCACCTTACTAATTATCTTGTATATCACATTACACAGACTTATGGGTTGATATTCAGTTACTTTCTCAGGATTTTTAACCTTGGGAATTAAAGTAATAAAGGTGTGGTTGATGGATTTCAGAATAGAACCAGAATTTAAACTAGATAAGACTGCCTAAGTTATATCCATACCTATGTCCGGCCAATAGGTTTGGAAGAAAAGCGGCGGCATCCCATCTGGTCCAGGAGCTTTTAGGGGGACCATGTCCTTTATTGCAATTTCCACCTCCTCTGCTGTGTAAGTCTTGACCAGCTTCTCATTCATCTCCTCTGTCACCACTGCTTTAACCCCTTCCAGCACACGGTCTAAATGTTGTGGGTTTGAAGAGGTGAACAACTGAGTGTAATACTCTGTTAACAACTTGGAGACAACTCCCTCATCTCCCTGCCAAATCCCGGACTCATCCTTCAATCCCTTAATAAAATTCCTCCTTTTCCGTTGAGTTGCTGAACCATGGAAGAATTTCGTATTTCGATCACCACTTTGAATCCATTTAACATGTGCTCTCTGCCGCCACATTTGTTCCTCACGATCCAGTAAAAGATTCAATTCTGTTTTCAGCCGCCCCACCTCTTGAGGATTACCTCCGGTAAGAACATCTTCCTCTGCTTTCCATAGCAACTCCTTTGTGTTCTTTATCTCCTTTTTTGCATTCCCGAAATGGGATTTGCTCCACTTCTTAAGGCTCTTTTTGCACTTCTTTATTTTCCTTACAGCTTGATACATTGGCGAACCATCATGGTTTGAAGCCCACGCTCGAGCCACTGTATGGCCACACTTCGGATCAGTAAGCCAAATTGATTCGAACCTAAAGGGCTTTCGGCTCCACCGCTTCCTTTCTCCATCAGCATCAAGGCTCAGCAAGATGGGTCGATGATCAGAGGTGAAGCAGGATAAGTGTTTTACTCTGCCTGTAGGGAATTTGGCTAGCCAATCATAATTAGCGAAGCCCCGATCCAGCCACTCCCAAATCCATTCCCCTCCCCTTTTCCCATGCCAGGTGAATGCCGGACCTGAAAATCCCAAATCCACAAATTCACAAACATCCATAGCCTCACGGAAAGCCTGCATCAAGTTATGAGATCGTGGAGCGCCTCCTTTCTTCTCCCCAACTTGAAGTAACTCATTGAAATCGCCGATGCAGCACCACGGCAACCTCGGCTTTGAACTGAGCAACCTTAACATACTCCAACCTTCACATCGTCGACTAGTGTTGGGCTCACCATAGAACTCGGTCAACCTCCATGCCTCCTCTGTACCCCTGTTAACAATCGCATCTATGTGATAGTTTGAGAAACTATCCACCCAAATTGAAATCTCTGATCTCCACAACAGTGCCAAACCGCCTCCCCTATCTCTACTAGGGACAACGAACAAACCATCGAACTCCAACTCATACTTGATCTTCTTCATCTGTTCCAGATTAGACCACGTTTCAGATAAGAAGACGACCTTGGGACCTTGTGCTTGTACGATGTCGACAAGCTCTTGAACTGCTCGGCGGTTCCCAAGCCCCCGGCAGTTCCAGGCTAACGAACTCATTGAGCCCGGCGGGGCTAGTCTCCAGCCTCCGTCGATCTCTTTGTAATACCCACATCATACTTCTTCTTCCTCCCACCACTCTCTGCCTCATTCTCAAAAGCTACCTCAGCTCTTCTCTTTAAAGTCCCGTAGGATTTTTTTCCATTTGGGTCATCCAGTGGTTTCACCCAATTTGATTGACCCACAAAGGGATTTTGGGTCTCAAACTGGGCCTATTTATGCTCGTGACTAATCTGAGAACCTGCTTGAAAGGATGGGCCATCAGAGCATAAAGCAAGGCCCACTTGAGAAGTGTTGTATTGACCCAAGCCCCTGTTTGAAAGGCTTTTCAACCCTTCATTCTCCACGTCATCAAATTTTTTCAAATCTGCATCAATGTCCTCTAATTGCGCCTGAAATATATCCCCATAATTGATGATTCCCCGCTCCCTGTCCGTTACTGCATTCATGGAAAAATTTTCCGAAATTAATGAAGGTGCATTAACGTTGTCTTGGATTGGAGCATTTACCATAGAAGTTTGCCCCCGGTCAACTCTCCTCTCTGTCGGACCGTCATGGTGTGGTTGTTGCCGGTGGACCACTAGGATATGCTTTGGTATGGGACCCCTCTCCGATTCCATTTCCTTATCCTTCTCCCTGTTAGTTGACTCCTCCTCTACTCCTTCCCCTCTTCCAATTCCGGTCTCCTCAACGTCGTATCCCTCCACCCGAATCATCGTCTTACGAAAAGGATTAGGTGTGGTCGCTCATATCCAAGAACCGAACTGCTGGTCACCTTCTTTAAGCTTTCCTCTGCTTTTAGTCCATAGAGAACACTCCTTGTCACTGTGGGTAAGCCGTCCACACCAGTAACAAATGTTAGGTAGCCGTTCATATTTAAACCTTACCCAACCATCTTTTCCCCCGGCCAGAGATATCTTCCTTCCTCTACATAGTGGTTGAAGGATATTGATGTTGATCCTTAACCGGATGAAGTTAAAACCTCCTTGACTATCTTCATCAGATTCCGTCTCTTCAATGGTGCCCACCACTGATCCGATATCCTTGGCTATCCTGCGTGACATGCTACCCACCGGTAGGTCATGAATTTGAACCCAAAAGCTCGTGCGATCAAACACAGGAGAGCTGATGGATTCGCTTTTCTCCATCACTCGCAGGCCGATGAGATATTTGTCAAAAGACCAAGGTTCGCCCTGCAAAACCTTAACCACATCGGACTCATCTTCGAAAGTGAAGAGAACCAAATGATTACCCATGTCTCTCACTTCAAAGCTTTTTCTAGTCTTCCATACCATCTTGAAAGTTCTCGCTATGGCCTCCATACTTAAAGTTCGTTTTGTAAAGAACTTTGCAGCCAAAAAGAATTCCCCTGCCTCCTTTTCTTCAACCACTTCATACCTATCGCCTTCAGATTCCGTAAGGGAAAACTTTTCCCACAAAGCAGTGATACCTTCCATTGACGCCATCAAAATTCTACTCCTATCACTCGTTAACAGTGCAACTAAACGAATGAAGGAAAACAGCCCAACTCTAGAGTAGGCACCTCTTCTACTGACTATTAGGGTTTAGAGAGAAACCCTAGGCCAGAGAAACTCTTTATGAATTATGATTTTAATTCACAAAATTATCTAAGATTGCTACGTTGTGGAATCCTATATTAATTGTATCCAAGAGATTATTTTTGTTTGGAGCGTTATAGCAAACTTAATTGAGTGGAGGCAAATATCATCTTCAAGATAGAGAATTTATTTGTGTTTCTTCATTGATTTCCCCTAAAATCCCCAAATATAATCTTGTTATAATAAACAACCTCTCTCTCTCACACATGCACACAATCACACATGCCTATTCATGCATGTAATTTTCTTTCTTTTATTTATAAGGTAATAAAAAATATATCTAAAATCAAGCCTAGCCTTACGTGAATACTTGATCTCTCCAGCAGACGATTGAAATTTTCTAAGAGTTCACAATACAATAGATAAGGAAGCTCCAAAGGCTGACAATCTTGACAAATTAAAGAAAGCTCTCCCAGCCCTAAAGATAGATAAATACTTATGCTCTATTGAAGTCACATGGAATAGTTATTTCAGATTTGTAATTGTTTGCTAGCTAGTAAAAGGCAGAAAATGGAGGCTGGTACTGATCTTATTTGAAAAATAGGTGATGATGCCTTTTTTTTAGAACATTTCAATCATATGGATTTTTTTTCTTTAAATTTATTTTTTATTTTTTATTTTTATACAAGATAGAAATACTCTAACCTAATCTAAGTGTATATGTGTGTGAAACTCCCTCATGGAGACTTGAACCTTGACCCTTGCCCTCTACATCTCAAAAGTACTTATACTTGTAGAGTGATCATCGCATCAAGGTGCGTGGCGGTCAATCATATGGATTTAAATAGGTGATTCTGTGCTTATGCATTTAAATACTACCAAACAAGCGAGCTTGATAGGCATTTGCCTCTTTTAGTACATTTCATTCACATGGAAATTATTAAGTATATTTGGAGTTCAAGGAAATGATACTTCCTCCTCTCATATGAATGATGAATTCATATGAATCCCAACACCAGTATAATAAGTGAGACATACTTAGATGCTTCGAGACAAGATGACGCGGTGATCCATTCTCTCACATTCATTACGCATACATTTCAAGTTTCTCCTAATGGTGGCGGCTTTAGGAAATTTTTCTAGGGTAATCATTAAGAAAATTAAATTATATAAAATATGATAAAAAGAGAACCTGAATATATCAATATCACAAAAAATAATAATAACAAATAAATACACACACATACAAATACATGATATTTTACAATTTTCTTATACAATTTCCATGGTATCAACATTTTTTGTGTGCATAATTTGAGCTTTTTTTTTTCTTTGCATAACAAGTAGAATAACATGCACTTCTTTTCCTTTAGGTACCTAATTATTTTGAAAAAAAAGGAGAGTAGAGAGGAAGTGTATATGATTCTTGAGTGAAATGTTTTTAATGGAGAACAAAGTATGCATGTATATTCTTCTAAAAAAAAGTACGCATGTATATGACTTTTGAGTGAAATATTTTTAATGCACTCTTGATGCACACAAATTAAAAAGAAAATGTTAAAAAAATTTGCAATTTTTACTACATGAAACTTACAAACTAATGTGTCAATGAATATGATTGGTGAATTTCAACCACCTCATAACTGAATTTTGAATTGCACTTTAATTTGTAAGACCAATGTAGTAAAACTTATAGTTCCTATGAAATTAAAAATAAATTATTTGGAATTAAATAGTGAATGTACATATAAATAATACTCTCTTTATTCCACTTTGTTTGTCCTCTATTTTATTTTAAGATGTTCCAAAATATTGTTTTGTTTCTAAAAATAAAAGTCATTAATTTACTAATGTTCTTATTATATCCCTACTTTATTTTCAAAACTATTTAAAAAGGAAACTAATAAATATTTAAAAAATCAATCTAATTGAGGCATCTTTTTAGTTGTCTCATTAAAAATAACTATTTTTTTTTTAAAAAGCTAATAAATTTATTTAATAGTAGTTTTGTAAACTTATACATTTTTATAAAGTAAACATAACAATAAATGATGATCTCTTAAAAAGTTTGACTTTTTAAACAAAATAAAAAAATTGCGACGGAGGGAGTAATTAATAGATGATGGTGTAGTAGGGACTTTTAGCAATAGACGAATGAAGTAATTCTTATATACTCTCAAAGTACAGAGAATGATATTTTCTTTTCTTACATTTATGGTGGGATTTATTTATTAAATTAATGATAGGATTCACCATAAATAAAAAAAAAAAAAAAAAAAAAAAAAAAAAAAAAAAAAAAAAAACCATTTTTCTGTGTTATGAAAATACCTAAAAATTTTTCTAGTTAAAAAATAAAAAATAAAAATAAAAATCCATTAAAGAAGTGAGTTCCCACTTCCTAATTGAGATATCCTGTATTTTTTTTTTCCTCTTTGTCAAATCACACTCCCAAAACGAGGTCGTTTCACATATCTTTGAATTCCACGACAGCCAAAACTTGCTGCGGCAATCAAACACATTCCCATTCCCAAACTTGCTGATGCTCCTCACTCACCCAGCCCTCTTTGGTTCATCCTCTTCGGCCAGCTTCTTCTCGATCGCAAGAGGCGAATGAAGAATAATAGTATTATTATTATTGTGTTGGGGGTTTTCGTCGCCCTCGTGGCCGCTCTTCTCTTCAGATTGAAATTGTTCACCGTCGAAGAAGAAGAAGAAGATTTGAGATTGTTCACTGTCGAAGAATTGGCGTTATACAATGGCACTCATCCAGATTTACCCATACTTTTAGGAATTCTCGGGTACCTACTCTCTCTCTCTCTCTCTTCCTTTTGCTTCTTTCTTTCTATTAATTTTTAATTTTAATTTTTATTGTTCTTTCAGATCTGTGTTTGATGTGACTAAAGGAAAATCTCATTATGGCACTGGAGGGGGTTACAATCATTTTGCTGGAAGGTAAGCATTATTATTATTATTTCAATTTCAAAAATATGGTGTTGATCGGAAGAGCATTCATCGCCGATTGATGTTGATCGGTCAGGTGACGAGAGAGAGAGAGATTTGAGTCAACAACGAGAGGAGAGAGAGAAAAAAAGAAGAAGATTTTATTAGTAGTAGCGAGGAATAGTGTCTCGCTGGTTGTAGCCAGGTGAAATTGAATGTTAAATTTCTTTGTTAGTTTGTTGAGACTAATGCATGAGCTTTTTGTGGGTTTTTAGCTTTATTTTTAAGCGCACGCTAGTTTGTTGAGAGTGATGCGAATGCTTATATAACTAGTTGGAATTAAATTTAGCTCTAAGGAAGTGTTTGGTAGAGTAGTTTGAGTAATGTTGTTTGTAGTTTTTTGAAATATGTGTAGGTGAAAAAGTGTATAATGTTGTTTAAAATATGAAAATGTGAGTTTGAGTTTGTCTACCAAACAGACCCTTATCTCAAAAAGCTACTTTATCTATTTTATCATACCACTTAGCAATACACTTTACATCCCAATAAAATATTAAAAATTCATTTCCCTACATCCCATCCCAGCCAACCCAAAATCCTACACCCAGTAGCACCGGTTACCCTGCATTCCATCTTTGAACCAATGCAGAAAATACGCAGCCACAACAACTGCCAACAACCACCGGAAAAATCCGCCAAGCCCAAATATCAAAACTAATCCCATCGAACATCTAACAACACCTAACAACCACCACAAAAGCTTATCCCAAATTGACCACATCAGCAAAATACTCAATAACAACCTCCATAATCGCCACCATTATGCCGATTCAAACCCAAAACCTACCACAATGACCCATGACCACCACAACGACCACCGCCAACCCATGACAACAACAACAATCCACAATTGATGAAGGCGATGCCATAGAGAGATGAAGCTCTGACGATCTGCCGTTGATGATCGGAGGAGCTCAAGCTTAGGGTTAATGAGTTTGGGGGTTTTGTCTCAGAGAGAGAGAGAGAGAGAGAGAGCCAAGTAGCAATTGAGCTATGGTAATTGCTATTGCTAATTTTTTTTTTTAAGTTTAGCACATGGGATGTGGGGTGTTTTTAGTGTTTGAGATGATAAAATAGCATTTTAGCTATTTTAGCACCTCCAATGTGAATGCTCTTATGGAATATTTTCAACATTTTTTCGCACTATTATACTATGATAATTTTATCTAGGAAGTTTTTCATGCATAAGCTTATGTATAGTTTGTCACCCTTTGTGAATCTATGGCAACACTCATGTTTTGAAACTTTTTTTTATATAAGTAATAAGATTTATTGATATCAAAAAGGGACACCCTAGTACACATGAAGTGTACAAGGGTCAGCAAATCAAGTGCAAAAATTACATAAATCAAGAAAAGAAGAAATGATTGGTTTTGCAAAGCTGACAACCAATCCAATAAGGTTCTAAAGAAAAATAACATGAGGTCTGGCATAGATCTCTCATTATCTTTAGAGCACTTGCTATTTCTTTCCCTACGAAGACACCACATTAAACTGTGGGGAACAGTTAGCTATACATGTCCATTTTGATGATGACCAAACTGACCTTGCCAACAAGCTAGGAGCCCAACAACAAACTTTGGCATAACCCAACTTACTCCAAATAAACCCAAAACCATAGACCACAGATTCGTAGCAACCAGAAAATGAAGGAAAAGATGGTCAATTGATTCATAGATTCATAGCACCTGCTATTCACGTATTGAAACTTTGCTGCCTAAGACTTCTCATTTCTAGCCTATGAAGCATGCATACTCTAAAACCCTTGGTCAGACATGTTAGAGACACTCTTGCACGCTTGTCATCAGTGTGTTGGGAGGAATTGTATTTTAATTGTGAAATTTTAAATTCCTTTGGTTTTAAATATGTTTTTAAAGATTTTGATAGTTATTTTTTTCCTGAAAAGTTAAAATAACAAATAAAATATGCCTATAAATAAATAAAATGTCTCTAAAGATATATATTAATTAATTGCCGCATCTCTACCATGTTGTGTCCTAAACTTTCAAGAATTATCGTGTCACTATGCCCTGTGCTGTGTCTGTGTTCATGCTTCTTAGTTTCCAGCACAGCCCTTATTGACTTATATTTACTTATTTATGACTGTCATTGTTCTTTCTTTTAATATATGTTTAAGAACTGTAAACTGACATCTTTTGCCTTCTTATTGAATTTCAGAGATGCTTCTCGTGCATTTGTTTCAGGAAACTTCACAGGTAGCAACTGTCATTTATATTTTCTATTCATGTCCTATTGATTATTTCAACCAAAGTTCTATGTTCATACTCCATTGGGATATCTCTAAGGCTGATCAAAATTTTTATTCATGGTCATCCTCTAATTTTTTACAAGGAAACCTTCTTTTAGCTTTCTACTTTAAATTCAAGATCACTTTGGTAATCACTTACCCCCCAATTGCATCAGTTTCATTTTTAACTGAATCTGAGTGTGACTCTTGCCTCCATGCACTGGTTTTTTATTTCAGTCAAGTGCCTCCCTAAAGGCACCTTGCCTCAATACTTTGAGGCACCTTAGTGGTGCCTTGCACTGCTTTGATAGCCTAGGCGCTCGCTCGGATTGCCTTTAACCACCTTGGTTCTTTAAGCCGTCATTTCCAAAGGAGAGTTGAAATCTTGCTATAAATGGGTTGGAATGAGATGTATGGATAGTTGGATACATAGTGAGCATTGCGAAGAATAGGTTGAAGACCCCTAATCTAAGGCCAAGGTGAAATTCTTATAGATCATTGCTTTTTGACATCCAAAGTAGAAACTCAAATGCCTGAATTTGAGTGCTTTGGCTAAAATCTGGAAATACTATTTTTTATTTTTATTTTTTTGATAAGTAAAATCTAGAAACACACAATAATATTTTCCAAGCATCAATAATCTGTTATGATCCTAATGTCCTACATAGATTAAGTGTAAGCTTAACTATGTGTTTATAAGCTCTTGGGTACTCTCCCATTATAAGCCGATTTTCAAGGGTGAGTTCTACTTATGGGTTTGTAACATTTGGTATCAGAGCCAAGTAGCCAACCACCACGTTGAGTAATTGGTCGTAGCTTATTGAGTATGGGATCAAATCAATTATGGCTTTGAAGTTGGGTCTTGGAGGGGGCGACTTAGAGGCTAGACTAAAATAACTGATAGGTGAGTGGAGCCTCAAAAAAGAGAAAGGGCTACCATCAGTTTAGTGTCGATAGAATGAGTCGTCGTTGACGTCAGCTGCAGAGCGTGGTGGTATGTTATGATCTTAGTGTCCCACATGGATTAAGTATTTAAGTGTAAGCTTAACCATGTGTTTCCACTTTCCACCCACTCATTTCCATCAAGTCTACAACCCAAAAATTGTTCAACATTGGAGGATGCACTTGCTATACAAATAGCCTTTGAATATCAAAGGGTTAATGAAGTGGAAAAGATAGATCAAAGGGAGCTTCTTGTGATTTCGAATAAGCCTAGTCTAATTTCACACATTGAATTTGTCATTCCCAATGAGTTCAAGGATGTAAAAAAAACAAGGCTCTTCCTTTCAAAAAAATGATTAAAGAATTTGCAAGCATCCATGTTTCGAATTCTTATCTGACAACTCTTTAAGATTCGAGGTTGAGTTTTCTCCAATTGGGGAAGAAGAATATGGTGTAGTGTAGACAAGCATCTATTCCCATGTTTTGGAATATTGAGGACAATATTCATATTGAAGGGGAAGGGAATGTTATGACCTAGGTGCTAGATAAATTATTTGAATTTAGTTTAGTGATAGAATAAGACTTCCTAGATGGATTAGTATTATTACTTATTTGTAGTCAATTTAATTCCTATGTTTTAGGATATGATTAGTTCCAATGTTTTAGGATTTGTTAATGAGATTATCTCGTCCTTGGCTATTTATATTCGTTGAATGCATCAACGAGAATTAAGCAGAAAATTAACCAAAAATGTCTATTTCCTCTTTCAAGTTCAAGAGATTAGTCATCTCGAATTGATTTACTATCTTTTATATTCAGTAAATTATCTTGGTTTACAACATAATCTTAGAGCAGGAATTGGTTGGAGGTGGAGTTGGGGTTGAATTGTTTTTGCAATCATCATTGATGGGTTCTTCAAGGCACCAAGACTTTGTGCACTCTCTCTCTCTCTCATAATTTTGTAATTTGTAAAGCTTTTTTGGTTGTCATGCGCTTGAATCATTGGTCAGTTTCTGTTATTAATTTGCATTAGAGGCTAACAAAAGGGATTCTTTGTAAAGTTCACGGGTTCAATTGGTTAGTTCTAGGAGTGTTCTTGCAACCTGGTTCATGGGTATGTGTGCATTTTAGTCATTTTAAAAATGATGATAAATTATGATATCAAATAACCAAAATTCAAAAGATAACCATTGCAGTCTAATATATATATTGTAAAACTATTACGGCTCCAAATTTATTATGATGTATGTAAGCTTGTTTTTTTCCCCCTTTGTTTCTTTATACAGGAGATGGGCTCACAGACTCATTGCAGGGGTTATCTAGCAGTGAGGTAATTGATTTATTTGCTTTTTTATTTTTTGACAGTGGTCTGGGTCTGGGTCTGGGGCTGTGGTAATTCAATTTTCCGGCCTTTGCAAACAAGGCTGGAAATTTTTCAAGTTTGCATCTGAGATAACTGAACATGGGATTAGCCTCCTTACACTATATAAAAAAACTAGAGAGAGAGAGAGAGAGACAGACAGACAGACAACAGACTTACCAATTTGGCAGAGCAAATCTAAAATCTTTTCAATTTGGTGAGGCAGAGACGCAGAGCAAATCTGAAAAAAAAAAAAAAAAAAAAACCTTGAGATTTAATATAATTTGTGATATGCATGCACAAGATTATTCAACAAAAAAGAAAAAAAAAGAAAAAGAGAAAAGAAAATTGACTATGAGTGAACATACCAAGCAGAGAAGCGAAAAGAGTGAGAGTAAGCAGAGAAGCGAAGAGCATGAGAGAGTGAGCAGAAAAGCAAAGAATGTGAGAGAGTGAGAAGCAAAGAGTGAGCAGAGAATCAAAGTGAGAGAGAGAGAGAGAGAGAGAGAGTAGCGGCGAAAATGAGGGGATGGAAAGACGAAAGAGAGATAAAGAGGAATTAGGGTTTGAAAAAAAAAAAAAAAAACTAAAAAATGACGTCGTCTGGGTTTTAAAACCAAAATGACACCGTTTTGAACATACCCAAAGGGTGCAGTTTTGGCTTTTTGAACAAGCCGGCCTATAAGCTGTTCAACTGCAACAGTTACGGTTTTTTCCAGTTGGATTGTTGGTTCCTGGTTATTCCTGCTTTTTGCTTAAATTTCGGTTTTTAAAAGGAACTGGACTGGACTAGTGGGGGTTTAAGGCAGACTTGTCACCTCTCCCAGATCATGCACTAGGTAGTAAGTACAACCTTTTATTTTTTTGTAGAGGTTTTAAAGACTGGTTTAGACAAAATAAACTATTTGGCTTTCTTTGTTTTGGGCTTAGATGTTCATCAATACTAGTAACTTATAGGTAGATAAGAACCTCTGCAATAACACAGTTCCAAGAGAACTCTCAGAATTTATTTCGTTCACTAACTTTAAACTGATTTCAAATGAGAACCTGATCTGCTATTTGTACAATCTGCACTACACTAACAGCCATTAGATTGGTTCTAATCAAGATTAAATCTGATTGGTTAATGCTTATCCAATCAGCAAACAAATACAAGTGGATCTAATTGACTGCTGGTACAATAACTGCTTCAAGTTGGCTGTTTGGTTACTTGTCTAACTGATTTGAATTTATCTAACTAACTGTCACAGCAGAAAACTCCAGCCTTCCATTCTCCCTCCAGTTACAACTAACTAACTTGCCTTACAACTTAGTTAACCATCTGATCTTGACCCTGGTTGGCTGCTGGAACTGTTAGACCACACTAGAGTAGGCTGCTGCACAGCCGAACTCAGCTACTCAAGGATTGGCTGACTGTTGTTGCCTTATAACAAGGCTGCTAATGGAAACAACTAATTTGATGCTTCTGCATCACTCCACCTTGTGAGATTCTTACATTCTTCATTCTCTCTCTCTCTCTCTCTATTTTTATGAGTAAATCTTTACCAATAAAAGAGAGGAATCTCTCTAACTGTACTTAGTGAGGTTGTTAAAACAGATTCCTATCACTGCTTTCAAAATAGTACTATTTTCTTAAGATAAATAAGTGTGAAATAAAAAATAAAAAAAATAGAGTGAGCAAACAAGGGAACCCTTTTTTTTTTCTCCGACTGTATGGGATCTGTTGCAATTAATTTTGTTCCATGCCCCATAACCAATTTCAATGCAGCTTTAACAAGTTCCACATATAATTGAATTATATTACATTTGTAGGTGAAGAGTGTTGTTGAATGGCGGGATTTCTATTTCAGAAGCTACACGTGAGTTACATTGATCAGTTGTCTTTTTCATTCTAGTAAGTTCAAATTTGGAAATTCTCCATCATGTTATAACTCTTCCCTCATATAAAAAAAATCTTCCTACAGTGAATTTTGCTTTTTGTTAGTGGCCTGCATCTGAAACTTCAGGAAACCTCTCTAATTAAAGATTTATCATGCAGCTCTGAAACATTTTCTTTACATTTTATTAATGAATGTGATTAATGATATATATAAATCTTCGAACACCCAACTTTCACCTTTTCAAAAAGTGTCATACCTTGGTCATGTTATTGTAAAATTTTGGAAAATGGATTTTCAAGATGACCTCCTAAAATTGTGGAAACCATGTTACTTTCTCTCCATTGATACACATCACTGGAGCGTGTTTGTTGTGTGCAAGCCTGTCATGTGCTTCATCCTAAGTGAGATATTATTATGGCTCAAAGAAAATTTGAATGAATAAGAAATGGATTACACTTGTGGTTAGTTCAAGATCCAAAATTCATATAAAGGGTTATTGGAGAAGCTCTTTTTATATTTTTTTTTAGGGGAAATTACACTTTACCACCCTAAACTATCCATTAGATTACACTTTGCACCCTAAACTATCTGACTGCACACTTTGCACCCTAAACTATCACACTTATCACGCTTTACACCCCGATGTTATTTTTACTGTTATATTTAATAGAATCTTATTGCATGTGACAAGCACATGCTTCTTACTTAGATGGAACAAAATTAAAAGACTGAAACACCCTTCCTCAAAATTAATTAAAACAAAACCTAAATTTTTCCACATCTCCCTCTATCTCACGTGGGGCCATCCTCTTCGTTTGCACTGTTTCTAAAATAAATAAAAAAAAAACACGCAGCTTCATGCAGCTTTAGAGTTTCTCTTGTATCTTCCTTGGCCATTGACAAAGTTCAAATCTTCTATTAAAGGTTAGCAAAATCAAAATGCACGGATGTGATTTTGAGAAACACAAAGTCTCAAATTCACGGATGTAATTCTTGACTGATTTTTTTTTTTCTTTTTATCATTCTTTTTATCGTTCTCTTCTTGACTGATTTTGAGAAACACAAAGTCCTCGTACCTGCTTTAGCATAAGTCTCCCCCACAAGGGCCACCACCACCAAATAAATAATATAAAAAAACATAATAATAATAAAATAAAATGTAATATCTGATCACAACGCAGAAATGCTTTGAATTCCACAAATTGCAAATCAAATATCTGCAAATATCTGAGAATTTACCACTTGTCACAAATTGCTAAATTGTATGATACAATACCATGGCCTTAATAAGTGTACAAATAACATGCAAATCATTGCTGGAAAGCAAAATATTTTTGAACTCACAGGGTACCTGGTACTAAACCACCATGATAAAGTGCTTTGAGTTCCACATGATGATGACACAAAATAAAGTGCTTTTTTAATAGCTTTATTCTTTTTTTTTTTGAGGAAACAACTTTACTCATTGTTCACATATGACAATGACACAAAAAATAATCCAAATGTATGGATTACGTAGAACATAAAATTGTTAATGCCTAGTAAAAATCATTGTTCACAAATTAACAATGACAAAAAAAAAAAAAAAAAAAAAACCCAAATGTAAGGATTACATGTTGTTAATGCCTAATACAAAAAGTTTGCACAACCCAACACAAACTAATTATATTTGCTCAAACCCAAGGTTTTTCTTCTTCTTAGCCTGTCCTTTGAATGGCTTTTTCCAAAGTTGGCACCACCACACGCTCACTATTAGCACCACCACCATATATTGTTAATGGTGCCGTTGAAGTTCTTACACCGGTGGAACTTGCAACAACAGCCTTTGAACCTCCAGCCCTTGAATTTACAGCACTTACAGCAATAGTCTTTAAACCTTTAGCCCTTGAATCTACAGCACTTGCAGCAGTAGCCCTTGCACCTCCAGCTGCTTGCTTCTTGTTTGTTGTAGGTGTCTTCTTAGCATTGGTAGACATCGTACCCTACATTATAACACACAAAAAATATATAAATATCAAGAATTAACGATGGAAAACATAAAATAGAGCACACAAAACTAACCTTGTCTTTTTTGGATGGACATGTTCTGCTATTATGTCCCACCTTCTTACACTCAGAGCACTTGATGATTGTACCAGCCTTGCTTAGCTTATATGGGTTTTTGGGTTCTGAAGGATGCCTCTTTCTCTTTATCTTGGGTCTACCACGTTGTATCTTATCCTTGGGTGGTTCCAAAGGATCTATTGATGTCCTTCTCCACTGTTCCATGCTAGCCACAGGGTAAATTATTGGTTCATATGCCTTCATGTATGTCTCAATTGTGTAATAAGGATGCACATAATCTTCAGGTACACTTCCATCAAATAGTATGGCAGATATGGCATGTTGACATGGGATGCCAGTAAGATCCCACTTCCTACAACCACATGTCCTCTTGCTCAAGTTCACAACAAACCTTTGATGTTTGCACTCAACCTCAAATAAACCATTTCCAGCATATATTGACACACAATCAGAAGACTTCAAACTTTCATTGTCCAACTTCGCTTGAATTTTGGGACATATTTTCCCTGTCAATTTAGACATCCCTTCCCTCTTCAATTGGAACCTCCTCATCAGCTTTCTCCTAATCTTTTCAATCATGGTTACTATAGGCTTGTCCCTAGCATCTAAAATGTATGAGTTGAAACTCTCTGATAGATTATTCACAAGCAGGTCACTCTTTGAATGGTCTGTGAAATATGACCTAGACCACATGGATGGATCTACATTATCCAAATACTCATAAGCTTTTGGGCACAATCTCTTAAGCTCACCCATTTGTTCAAGAAACTCATGCTCTGTATATGCTGTAGCTGCAGCCCACAACTTGTCCTTAAGTGCTTTCCCTTTGTGGCCTTTATCTCTATAATTGGCATACAAATGCCTCACACATGACCTATGATCTGCCATAGGACATACCACGTCAAAGCTTTGGATCAAGCCCTACATACAAAAGACAAATACTTTAATAAAAATAATAAAATATATAAAGGTCAAATTTAATAAATGAAAATAATTAAAATTGCCCATGCCTTTTGTCTATCTGAAATAAATGCCCATCCATGTTGTTCAACTAGGCCAAGATCCTTCAATAAGCAACCAAGGAACCAAGACCAACTGTCCTTGCTCTCAGTTTCTACAATAGCCATAGCAATGGGGTACATGTTATCATTGGCATCTCTTCCCACAGCACTTAAGGTTTGTCCTTTTTGGTTGCCCTTCAAGAAACATCCATCTAGCCCAATTAAGGGTCTACATCCAGCCTTGAACCCTTCCTTTGTAGCTTGGAGACAAATGTATAACCTTTGAAATGTACCTGCCACATCAAGAGTAGGCCTATCCACCAACATCAATGTAGTGGTACCCACATTTGTAGCCTTTAATGTCTCACAATAGTCCCAAATTCTATTATATTGTTCATTATCGTCACCATCAATTAATTTTTCAGCACTTTTCCTTGCTCTATACACCTGCATCCTACCCACATCAACATGAAACTTATCCTTGATCTCTTTCTGCAATCCAGCAGTAGGGCAGTTTAAATCATATCTAAACACCTCTTAGAAATCCACCTTGATGTACATGCTGAATTTTTGTATGCCCTAGTGCAAGTGTGAGTGGGGTTCAATGTCTTAATTTGGAAGGTCATTTCATCTGTTACTTGAGAACCATAAACCCTATATTTGCATCCTTCAGCTTTACATCTCACAATCACCTTGTCTTTATTGTTCTTCACAAAACGTAAATCTTTGCCTTTAATCAAGTTGGCCTCTCTGACAGCTTCTCTAAAAGTGGCAACGTCACCAAACTGCAAACCTTTCACAAGTTCTGGACAGGCCATATCAATTTCATTAAATTCAAGATTTTTGTTGGTGTTACAGTTATCCTCTTCAGATGTGGGCTTAGGAGAAATCAGCTCATCACTTTTGGCAATATCAGAACCACAATCCTTACCCATTTGCTCTCCATGTGTCAAATACAATTCCTTCTTGGGGTCATTTTCCTTCCCAATTGGCTCAAATATGTCTTCATCACCACTTAGTACCTCACTCCAAAAACGATCTTTATAAGCTCTACTGTTTTCTACATCAAACTCCTCTTCTTCACTCTCATTCAAGCTTTCATATTCATCTTCAGCTATATTTTCATGCCAATCCACATCAAGGTCACCATCGGCATCATACCCTAGGGGGACAACATCATCACACACCTTCTCCTTCCCCTTCCTATTGCTACCAGTAGACTTATTTTTCCCACCCTTAATTTGCAATTTTGGTCTATTAAAACCAGTAGCATTAGCAACACACTTCTCTTTTCCCTTCCTTTTGCTACCACCAATAATATCACTTTCAGGTAGGTTATGAGTAAATGGTATGCAATCACTGTCGATCTCTTGACTAACAGTGTATAATACCACATTTTCTACACCTTTATGACAGTCAACCATCTTCAACACATCTGGATCTGTTTTTATCTGCACAAGCCCTTCATCCAAATTCATGCCAACTTGTTTGTAATAAACTAAATCCCCCCTTTTATATCCATATGACTTCAAAACACTCTCAACCTCAATAAAGGACATACAGTCCCTATCATATCCCTTACCATGAATTGTTATGTCAGCACCAACATAAATTAACCCATTCAAATTCTTGAGCCTTCCCCCGTGGTGAATCTCAAATATTAAATCACATTCTTCCATGTTTTGGCTGTATTTTTTTCTGCATTAAAATATTCTAGTCAAAAACATGCTTTCAATATTACGAGTGGGACAAAAATTATTTTATACAATGTGGGGACCAATTGAAGACACCACCTAAGTCAATACAAACACATAATAATATTCTATAACAGTAAAAAAAAAAAAAAAAAAAAAAAAAAAAAAAAAAAAAAAAACCCACACGCACATACCCATCCATAATTAAAAAAAATTCAAAAAGCTACCAAATAGTAAAAAACCACACGCACACACCCATCCACAAATCTGCTTAGACAGATGCTCAATCATATGAAACTTAACACAAAACATATATATATATATATATATATCATCCAAACCCAAAACAACATCACACATAAAATAAATCACCGATTTAAAGAGGTAGTTAGGAAGCGAAATTGAAATTTTAGAACAATAATCTCATAAACTGAATGCATTTAGATTTTGCTAACCTGTGATAGAAGATTTAAACTTTGCCAATGGCCAAGGAAGAAACTCTGAGATTTTGTGTTCTTTTAGAGAGAGGGAGAGTGCAGATGAAGCAGCGGGAAACCAAACGAATAAGAAAAAAATTAGGTTTTGTTTTAATTAATCTTGAGAAGGGTGTTTCAGTCTTTTAATTTTGTTTCACCTAAGTAAGAAGCATGTGCTTGTCACATGCAACAAGATTCTGTTAAATATAATAGAAAAATAACACCGGGGTGCAAAGCGTGATAAGTGTGATAGTTTAGGGTGCAAAGTGTGCAGTCAGATAGTTTAGGGTGCAAAGTGTAATCTAGTGGATAGTTTAGGGTGGTAAAGTGTAATTTTCCCTTTTTTTAATAATGATAATCAAGTGGATTTTATTAAGCAACAAGCTGGAAAACCAGCCACGACAGTTAAATGCTACAACAGGGCAAACAACTCCCAACAACTAGACAAACAATATCTAAACCACACAGCCAAGATTGACTACCCAAAGATGCAGATCAGGGACAAAATCCCAGCAACTAACAAACCAAAATACAAGTGCTTATAAAGGAAATAAAAATAAAATATAAAGGATTACATTTGAATAACACGTTACATAAGTGAGCATCTTAAATAAACAAAATTTGTTGCTCCCAAATTGAAAACTCAAAACTATCAGAACTTTAGAGCTTATAAAGGAAAACAAAGCCAAAAGTCCACCATAACATAACCCGTCAAGCTATAAGTATACATTGCATAGAGTATCTTAACTTGAAACAAAGACCTAAAGAGAAACTGAAACAAGTAGATATTCTGGGGACTATAACAAAAAGATGGCCTAATAATTCTTTTTTTAAAACAAGTATTTGGCAAAATAGCATGTTTAAAAGTTGTTCTGGGAAAGAGCTATTTTTGAATCTCATCTGTTGGAGAGAAGAGTTTAATGATTGAACTCGACTCTTCAAGAGACGAATTTCATGTTTTCAGTGGAAGTTGTCTCTTCAAGACACAGACGAGCTTCACTCAAAGCATGGAACTCGTATCTTACAAATACGAGATTTAAAAAGCCTATGTCCCCAAATACTTTTAGTCAATCCTTACTCCTAATTAATAAATAAATTTTAATATATGTATTACAAAGCACAAATGGCCCAAACAGACCTTTTATACTGATGAGGCTCTAATATCATTTTGGACCCATGGATATCTGGAAAAAGGCTACATTGCATAGAAGCAAAGAGAAACATGGAAAATTACTATAAAGTTTCTAATATTTACTTTTGGATTTTGACTTATGCCTAATTTATCCTTTCAAAGTCATTTTGCTAAATTAACTAGACACCTAATTTGCTGATGTTGACATAAATTTGATGCTGTTTTTTGTACTCACTGTCAGTTCCTATAATTGTTGCTGCGGACATCTGGTGACAAAACTTAATATGGCTCTCTTTTTCTTAAACTAATACGTCTTCATATTCCAGTTTTGAGTTTGACATGCTTCCATGGATCTCTTAAAAGAAAAAAATTTCAATGAACAAGCATATAATGCTTTCAGTGTTGACATGAAAATTTCAATGAACAAGCATAATGCTTTTAGTGTTACTCCTGATTGTCAGATTTGTTGGCAAGCTAGTAGGTCGTTACTATGATAGCCAAGGAAATTCCACAAAATATTTGAAAGGAGTTGAAGTGAAGGCTGCAAGAGGTGCACAGCTTTTGGAGAAACAAAAGAAAGAAGAAGCTAAACAACCCAGTTGCAATTCAAGGTGGAGCCAGGGAGATGGTGGAGAGGTATCTTTTCATTACTTGAAAACCATGTGTTAGTGCTATTCCCGCTGTTGGGATCTCCATCCCAGTTTCCATAACTTACTAGGGATTCAACTTCATGTGGTAGAAGCTTGTTTAAAGAAATGTCTGCCTGCGCATGAGTGCATGGCAGGTAGTGGACTTAGCATCCACCTTGTTACACACAAAGCTGTAGTTAAGGAAACTTGAGCACATAATAGAGAATGAGAATTGAATCAAATCTTTTATAATGATTAAACAGGCATTTTAATGTTCATGGAGCAATATCATACGTGTTGATTGTTTTGGTCAGGTTTGGTGTGATGTTGGCGTCCCAAGGTTGGTTCAGAGGCCTTTGGAAATTGCTTTGACTGGGAAGATGAGTAAGCGCTGTGCTTGTTTTGAAGAAGAGCAACTGGGCCAGCCAGGGTTGGAAGTCTATGACGGATGTGACTTCCTTGGCAAGAGTTGCCGAGTTTAATTAGATTGTACAAGTCATGTTTGTCGAACAAGTTTGTTTTATATAAAATTTTTTTTTTTTTTGATAATCTTGTTTTATATAATTTTTTAAGGAAAAAAAAAAATTGAAAAGAGTCTTGTTCTATTATTCGTTGTTCTTTACAAAAGAATGATACTCTACATATAATAAGAATGGAGTATAAGAAGATAACCAAAAAGGAATAACTTGTTAATGCCTAGGTGTCCTAAAGTACAATAATTCTTAAAGACTTATCCGACTTATTATCTTTGTTTGCTACATGGACAAAGTTAAGAAGAAAACTAAATAAGAATATGGATTTAAATGTCCGGACAATGGTACATGTGTCTATATACAACTGTTTCTTTACTGTTTGCATTGCATGTGCAAATCTTACCCCTTCATCTGGTTGATGAGTTTATGATATTTATGTTTATGGCAAAGTGATCAAAGTGATAGGGCTCTAATTTTCATCCATCTAACGTAGCACTTCGATGTCATCAGCCATAAGAGATAAATCGTATGGCCATGTTTTCTAGAAAATCTTATGTTGGCATGTTCTGCTGTCGGCATGAAGGCAATTGATACTAGTCTTTCCTTCTACTATTTGTCACCGTGAATTTTTTAAAGGTTTGTACCTTTAATTCTTTTGATCTATGACAAATGAACTAAACTTTGTGCTGCATAATTTGTTTCATCAACATAAGCAAATTCATATGAATTTATCAATTTGTCTTCAGTAATTTCTTCTTCCTTTGTTGATTTTAAGTACCAAATTTGATATGGTTGGAGAAATTTCTTTTTAGCTCTCCTTCCTACAATGTAGATTAAGTTACGTCTTGTGTAACTTTAAATAGTATTACACTACTTAATTATTAATAATTTTATATGAGATTAGTATTTTGAGAATTTCACTGTTAGATTACGGGTCCGTTTGGATACAATTTATTTTGCTGAAAACTGAAAACACTGTAACAAAATAATTTTTAAATGTGTGAATAGTGCTGTGGGACCTATTTTTAATATATTTTTTTTCTGAATAAAGTGGTTGTGGGTCCTGTGAACAGTATATGAACAGTGCTAGTTGTCCCCTAAAGCTGAAACATGTAAAAAAAAAAAAAAAAAAAAAGAAGAAGAAGAAGAAAACGCAAAACGCAAAACGTGAAACGCGCAAAACGTGAATCCAAACACATACTACATGTTTTTTTTTTTTGTTCTTAACATGCATGCTAAATTTCATAAGGATAGGGTGTTATTTATAATGTGATTTATAAACTTATTTTTCTATGCATAATTTTATAATACAAAAAACTTTGAATTTAAAAATTTATAAATAAAATGGTTAGTGATCTCAAATTATCTTTTGAAATTTTGCAAGCATTGAGATTATAAGAAGAAAATGTAACCTAACGGTTGGTTTGTCAAATTTCATATTCAATAAAAAAAAATAATGAGTGAAGTAACATTGCTTTAAATTACCTCAAGTGTAACTTAATCCTATCTCCATATATATATAAAAGCTAAATTAAAAAAAAAATTAACAAAATTATTAAATAAATTGTAATAATACATTATAAAATAAGTAAATGATTTTAATAAAAAAAAAATTGCTTTAAGTTCTAATTGTTTAGAGTTTGAAATTTAACTTATTGTTTTGCTTCTTTATAGAAAACTTCATTTGACATAATATCTTGCATGCAAATTTAAAAGTAAAGAACAATAAGTATCATGAATTTATTAAATTAAAATATAAGCGAAAGTTGCATATTGGGAAAAAAAGTATAAAAAAAAAAAAAATACAAAAACGTGGGGTGTGTCGTGCGGGATTTAATTATAGTGCTGACTTTAATGCTTAAAAAGATAATATTGAAAAGCCATGACTTAATATATAAATATGAAAATTTTAATAATAGAGTATTAGTTGGAGTAGAATTTAAATTTCTAAAACTTAAATGATAAAGTTTTATCTAAATTGAATTATTGTTAAATCTTATCCCTTAGTCAAGTGTCTTGTAGCTTAATATCCTAATAAAAAATTAATTTAATACTGGATGCAACTTGAGGAAAAAAACAAAAACAAAAAGTTGAGTTGTGTGGGATTTAAATTTAGAAAATTTTGATTATAGACTTTTAGTTTTATTTAAATTAAATAGTTGTTAGATGATATCCCTTAATTTAAAGAAATATATCATAACAAATAATATAAAATTAATTTACTAATTAGTTGTTCATAAAATGTTGATAATAGATTTTTAGTTGGAGTAGAAATCAAAATGTTTTTTTTTCTAAGAACAAAAACATGTGTTGTTGTCTGGGATTTAAGTTTAGATTTTTAGTTTGAATAGAATTTAAATTTGTTGAAATTTAAATGATAAAGTTTTATCTAAATTAAACAATTGTTAAATATTATCCCTTAATTTGATGAAATATATCATAACAAATAATATAAAATTAATTTACTAATTATTTTTTCTTAAAATATTGATTATAGACTTTTAAATGGAGTAAAAGTCAAAACGTGGGTTTTTTTTTTTTTTTTTTTTTTTTTTTTTTTAAGAAAAAAAAAAGTGGGTTGATGTTCGGGATTTAAGTTTAATTTTTATAATAGATTTTTAGTTTGAATAAAATTTAAATGTGTTGAAATTTAAATGGTAAAGTTTTACCTAAAATTAAACTATTGTTAAATAGTATCCCTTAATTTGAAAAAATATGTCATAACAAATAATATAAAATTCATTTGCTAATTAGTGAGAATAGCCACTTAGCGCAGCCACTTGCGCGAGATAATTATTTTATGGTGGTTTTATTAATTTTTTTTTTTTACAATTTAAACTAATTTAATAAAGAGTGATGTATTTCGTAATCATATTTTTATTTATTGTAGGAAAAATTATAAATGTAATATAGGAACAATCATAAATTATAAATATAAATTTTGTCGTACCAAAATGAATAAAATACAATTTTTCTCAAAAATTCAAAAGGCTAGTTAACAAAAATATTCATTTTTTAATAAAATTTATTTATAACATTTTGTGGATCATTAAACAGAATATAAAATTTGAAAATTATTCTTTTAGTTTTAAACAAATTTTCTCAAACCTTATTTTTTTTTGCCTACAATTTAAAACTCCAAAAAATGTAACTAAGAAAATCAATAATACTTAACAATGATTAATTAGACCAATTAATAAAAAAATTTGTTGTAATTTCATCCACCCAAAACATATTATCAAATAAACAATTATTAGCAAAATCTAAGACTTAAATTTCTATATATGCATTGTTATAAAATAATAATAAAAATAAAATTGCAAAAGTTAAAATTTGTCATCCATCTAATTATTTTCGTTTGATTAAGTTTTGTTTTTTTCTAAATAAATGACATTGTAATGTACTTATAGTAGAACTATTAAGAGTACTTTGTCCACCGCAAAGGATTAAAGAATAAACAAAAATTAGTAAAGTCTCATAGTTTAACATCTAAATTGAACACTATAAAAAATCATGCTATGTAATAGAAGAAATATCAATTTACAATAAATACCAAATTATCCAAATCATGCTATGTAATAGAATAATATTATATTTTTATATGCTATTGTGGGGCCCAATAATTTATGGGTCAGGTCCATTTGCTCGTGGGAAGTCCAAGGGCCCAAGCCAAAGACAGCTACGGCCCAAGCTCAATAACATAAAGCCCAAATGGCCCAGAGATGTTGCCGAGGACAGTTCGGTCCTCGGCAGACCCAAAATTCCACCCAAAAAGAGGGGCAAAAACGGTATAGGACCAGACTGGAAAGGAGATCTAAAATATCTCGGGAAAGCTGCCCTCATTACCCTTCCCAGATAAGACTCTACATCCAGCAGAGCCGGATTCTTCGGCTTTATCAACCATTCCCAACAATTCTGGGATTAGACTGACGGGACAAATATCAGTCTCGTAAAAGTTGACCCTACACGTGGACGAAAGATAGCAAACGTAGGCTAGTATAAAAGAGAAAGTAAGTAATCTGGATAAGGGGGGGAACATTGGTCGAAAAACCAAGGACTCCCATCCTACCTCGAGGAGAAAGACTCCATGGGCGTAAACCACTTAAAGAAGTGTGTATACCACCAAAAAATCACCGCCGGACAACCGGAGGAAGACCTTAATGATCCTCGGACTAAGTCCGAGGAGTCCAACACCTCCGGATGTAATGCTAGAGGGCTTAAATGTTCAAATCCAACTCTTATTTTTTACATGAATTCCTCTAAAAACAGGACCAGACCATCGCCCTGTGATCAAAGGCAAGCCTTTCAAGCCCACTCTCTACAAATCATATTATGAGGGATCTTTCATGTATGAGCCCAACATCATTATTGGGCCGTTAAAGAAATCGTGTCCCTACAGCTATATTTAATTCTTTATAACGCAATAGGATAACATTTAACAATTAAAGAGAACAAAAAAAAAAAAAAAAAAATTAAAACAAAACTAAATCGCATTAACCCAAAGTAGAGTTTTAAAGAATATAAAAAATTATCAACCTAAAGCTGATATGCAGGAAAAATAAAAAAATCCACCAAAAATTTGAGAGAGAGAACTTTTTGTTGTGAAAGAAAACTATGCATAGAATGGAAGAGATTGTGACAAATTTATAATAAAAGAGTGTGAATAAGAAAAGACATAAATGAAGGAAGATGAAGGGAAAGAGGAAGAATAATATTAATTTAGAGGGTAGTGGGGAGATGAAAAGGTAAGGAAGGGAGAAAGGTTGGAAATGTAGTGTGGAGATGAGAAGGTAAGGGAGGGAGAAAAACTAGAGAAGTGTAAATATTAAAAAAATAAATGTTAAAAACAATTATAGGAAAATTGGAAAAAAAAAATATATATATATATATATATAATGACGTAGACGCTGATGTGGCTCAACTAAAGTGTAGTAACAATAAATGTTACGTTTCAACTTTTAGATATATATAAATACAAATTATTATTATTATTATTATATATTTTTTTAAGAATACTAATTATTTTTAACGCGCATAAAAGGATCTTAAAGATTCTGTTTCTTTAAGGGTGTTTCTTTTCTATTTCTTTTCTTTTCCTTTTGAAGAACATCTTGCATTTTACTCCCTAGTCCCTTCATGATTGACGGACAAAGTTGTATCCAACCATAGTATATATACACCACCAGTATGAAGTTTACGAGGCAATTCAATTCCAGGACTCTATTCCTTTGTCCAAAATTTTGAGTATTATATTACAAACCGTCTTTTTTTTTTTTTTTTTCCTTTTTCTAATAATTTTCACGAAATAGAGGAGTGCCAGGGATGATGGAAAAAGCAACAGTTATGGAAACCTCTAATGGTAGCTTATCTCAAAAAACATACAGTTCAAGAGACGAGGATTTATCTGTGTGCTCTTATAATAGACCAGATGAAGCCGTTAATAGTGGCGACCATGCAGTTGATGGGTGCACAATAGTTGACGAAATTGGCATTTTCGATGCCCGTAAGTACTTCAATGAATCAAGTAACATAGAGGCTGAGAAAGTAAGCTACAATAGTAGAGTTTCCCCTGTGAAAAATGTCAATGCTATGAATCTGGAACGTAATTCGGAGCGATTTGATCTCTCTGCCGCTCCCAGCAGATTCTCTTCAGCTTCATCCTCTGTGGATGGCTATATTAATGCCAGAAACTACATGGCTCGTGCTGCGGCAACTCCAACAGCTTCATCCGAAGCTAGTTGGAACAGCAAGACTGGTCTCTTGTCCAATCCTCCCTGTGCAATTCCAGTTTCCATGCGCAATGCTCAGAAAAAAACTAGTTGTAGATGGCTTTTCTGCAGAAAATGCCCTTGTACAGGGAAAAAATCTGTTCAAGTCCAAGAAAAAGCCCATCTGCCAGCACCAACACCATCATCATCGCACAAACATTGTCACAGTAGTAGTACAAGTGCTATGAATCCCAAAAGGCAGACCCCCCATAAAACCAGGTCAGATAATATGTGGGTCAACACACCTAGTTTTTTTCCTTTACAAATGCAGGGGCAGCATAGTGTAGTAAGAGCCTCGGGAAAGCCCTTTATTAATACCGATCATAGTGCTAATAACTTCACCTTTCCCATACTAAATCCATCGTCATCATCATCGTCGTCACTAAAAGCAAGACTACCAGCTCGTCATGAATCATCATCTATCTCTACTATTCAGACAATTAGTAAGAGTTTTACATTGGCAACCAGTCCCAACAAATCATCAATTATGATAGATGATGAAGAAGTGGCAAGCGACGCAAGCTCCGACCTGTTTGAGATAGAGAGCTTCTCAACAACAAAAACAACGAAGCACAGAGATTCTCAAGACGAGATCGTCAATGCCAAGGGGTCTAATAATTACTTTTTGTATAGTACTAGGCGTGAGGAGCCAAATGAAATTGCAGTTGCACCTACAGATGTAGAGTGGTATGAGGCAAGTGAGGCTAGCATTGATTGGAGTGTTACAACAGCTGAAGGGATGTCAGTTGCCGCATCAGAATTAGCGGATGATGACACAACCATCATCAGGTGCAATCAAAAGAGCAGCAAACAAAGATCATCATCATCATCATCATCTAATATGAATGGGTTGTCGTTGAGTTCGAGTTGTCAATGCGAGAAGGCAGTGAGCGTGGGACCAAAACCAGTGAAGTGCTTGTCTTCTACTAGTAATAGTAATCGAAGGACACAGCAACAGCAAGGATGGTCTGCCTCTACCAGTAAAGTCTACATTTGAGGCATGTTAGTCTTGCAAATAAGGATGGTCTGTCTCTTCCTTTTGCAACATAAGAGAGACATTCAGATCCATCCCTAATTACACCAATATTCTCTCTCTCTCTCTCTCTCTCTCTCTCTCTCTCTCTCTCTCTCTCTCTCTCTCTCTCTCTCTCTCTCTCTCTCTCTCTGCGATTTGTGTGTCGTTATTACATTTCAATAATAGCGTGATCTGATTTTTTTATATTATCATTTCTTATCTTGTATGTCTGTTCTAATCATGTGCAGTTCTACTTCAGTAAGAAGCACTACTATCAAATCATGAATAATGGATTATTATATCATATCCTTCTCGTCTTTGCATTCTTTAAAAACAAGCACTTGTGCTGCCTTGGCTTGTTCGGTTCAGCTACCCCTTTACCTCCAAAGAAAATTTGCGACATTTTTTTTTTTTTTTTTGAAAGCAAATTTGCGACATTTTAAAGCTTTACTTTTATTTATTTATTTTTATATATATAACTAGTTGCAGATCTACACAATGTGTGAAAATAAATAATTATTTTATAATTGAGGTATAATGTATAAATTGTTCTTTAAATTTTGTGGAAGATAATTTGTTCTCTCTTTAAATTAAACAATTTCTAAAATTATTTTTCATCCATCCATTTTTACAAATATATCATTTTAATATTTGGTATGTTTGATTGATATTATTCTTCTTTTAAGTGATTCATATTTTTCTAAATTATGTTATGGTACGTTTATATATATATATATAGCCTCGTTTTTTGAACTCGACAATAGGCCCTATCCAAAAAAACACAGCTAAAACCACTTATAAATACGGCTATAGGTTAGCTATAATTGCGTTTTTTGTAAACGTGGCTAAAAATACGTGGTTATAGCCTGAGTTTTTTGTAGTTATATATATTTTAAGTTTCAAATATATTATTCAAATTTCTCATTCTTTTTAAAGGAGAGATTATCATGATAATAAAAACTTATCACAAAATTACACCTAATATTACTAAAATAGTTTACAGGCACATTCAAATACATAGCAAGATTGTATTTGGATATAAATTCAAATTCTAACTTTCAAAATAACTAAGTATTATGTCAAACAAAAAACAAACAAAAGCTATGAGAGAGAGAGAGAAGGCTTGTGATGGAGAACTCAAAACACACTACCAAATCGTATTTCAGAAACATCTGACCAATTTTTCCTTGATGCCCTCTCAATTTCGGCTTTCGTCTTTTCCTCTTCTCGACCCTATTTTTGGGATGCTGTTTGGAGGTCTTTGAGAGCTTGGATTTCTTCAAACTTGGTGTCCCTGGAAAGATATTGATGTCTAGTTTCCATAGGTTCTGACCTCATATGATTAGAAGCTACGGTCATCGAGATATCGCGTTTGAAAGTGAAGAGACAGAATGTAGGAAATTTAGTAGCACTATTTTTGAAAATTTCATTTCTCCCAATCCAAGGCAAATATTGTCGAGCCTTTTTTATGGAAGGTAGATAACTCATCATAATTTAATTTAGTCTAAGTGGATTGCACCAGTTATGGCTAGATTAGTACAACTTATTGTGTGAAAACGCCTCAAAAACAGCTTTTGACCTGAAAATAATACATTTATATAGGGTTTTGGTATTTTCTTGATATTTTATTTGTTTCAAATCCGATTTTGACCCAAGAGCTGTCATTTCAAAGAGAATTTAATGATCTTTAAGATGGTTTACAATTTACCTCAATCGAACGGTCGAATAAAAAAGTCAGCATTTTGACCACTCTCGGTTAGGTTTTGGTCAGAGTTAACAAACTTTGCCAAAAATGGCAAGTTTGGGATTTTGAAATCTTGGATGGTTTGTTGCAATGTCCAATCAAGAAAAACACAATTTTTCAATATATTTTCCTATTTTCTTAGTTTTAGAAACACATTTTTTGCTTTTAGGACTTAAACCAACATTTTGGCATGCTTGTCAAGACCGGACAAAATATGATATAAACAATGCTCATGAATCAACGAGAGTTTCTTGTATTAAACTTCAATTAATCACTTGTTTAGTAAATATCCAATCCAAATTTTCCTTTGGTTTGTATTTGCAGAACTAGTTCTAATCAAAGCCACAGGTATTGCATAGAATCAAGTTTGTTCAACAGTCATAACATTAAGGCAGAACCTAACAAACTCGTATCAGTGAATCACATAAAATAAAAGTGTTTTTAATAGTGCAATTGATCGACTAGAGATTTTTGAAAACCAGTAATAAATAATTTCTTTAAAACTATCTTTAAATAGTATCTCCAATCAACATTCACATGGTTCTAAAACTTAATAATGTGTCAGAAAAGTCTTTTTTCTGCATCCATCTTGAATGTTGTATGAAAATCATTGTATACTTTTGAAAAATATTAAAATTGTTTTGGCAATGCTGAAAGTATTGTAGTTAAACTAGTACTTTTTAGTATTTTCAACATAGACATTTAGGGTTTAAATTCTTCATCCCATCATTGTACCTATTAAATTATCAAAAACATAATGATTCAACAAAACCTTACCAAGAATGAGTTCACTTTCAATTAGCTTTTTGTATTGATGTGAATAATTTATAGGTTCATCTAATGTGTGATAAAGAATAGAGCACAATGTTCAATTGAACTAATACTTTTTTTATTTTTTATTTTTTATTTTTTTATGTTTTCAACAGAGACATTTAGTGTTTAAATCTCTTATCCCCGTCATTGTAACTATTAAATTATCAATACAAAGAATGATTCAACAACACCTCACCATGAATGAGTTCACTTTCCAATTAGCTTTTTGTACTGATGTGAATAATTTATAGGGTCATCTAATGTGTGATGAAGAATAGAGTATAACGTTTAGTTAAACTAGTGTTTTCAACAAAGACATCTATGGGTCCCTCATCCCCATCATTGTAAATTTGTACCTATTAAATTATCAACAGTAAGAATGATTCAACAACACCTCACCAAGAATGAGTTCACTTTCCAATTGGCTTTTTGTATTGATGTGAATAATTTATAGGGTCATCTAATGTGTGACAAAGAATAGAGTACAACGTTCATTCTAGCGGGTCAAAAATGAGATGACATAAATAATAGATAATTTTCATGTTTTAATACGTTGGAGTTCCTCTAATAGAAAACTTCAATTTAAAAATGAACATTGAATCATTTCAAACACAGTAAAATGAACATTGTACTCTTTTCTTCATCACACATTGGATGACCCTATGATTCATTGGTAAGGACCAAATGCATATCTCTAAATAAAATTCTTGGGACCAATTCAAATAAATTTGGAACTCATTTGAAAAATAATCACACACATTTCATGAAAAAACCAAATAATTTCCTGAAGGCATGTGTCACCAGACAACTCAAAGTTGATTATTGCCAAATTGGGAATAAGCTAATCACTAACCCAAGGAAAATTAGGTAAATACCTCATAAGAATCCATTATGCATTTCAAGGGTAAAAAATGCAGGTTTTGTGAAATAATGCACATTTTCTATGAAGTAAACATCAATTGGATAATTGTTATATTTCCACAAATGAACTAATTCCTTGTAATTTAATAATTTACTTTAAAATCTCGTCTCATATCATCATGTAAATTGTGGATTCTTGTTGATCCATGGAAAAGCGAACTTTTTGTATGATCTTAAAATGCTTACAGAAAAGTTCCCTTGAGCAAGAATAAGTTCACTCAAGTGAAAAGGTAGTTTGCTCAAGCAAAATCATGAGTTGAGAAATGAAGTGTGTGTTTAGCATAGATTATCTTTGCCAACTTATTTTATTATTCAGCTTATTTTTGATACTATTCATAGGTCTCACTGCACTTTTTAATACTATTTATGGGTTTTACTGAACTATTTTAATTAATTTTTACCGTTATTTACAGTATTTTTAGCAAAAAAATTTCAGTTTCAACAAAGTAAGAGAATTCTAAACGGACATGAAGTTATTTGTAGAATTTTGTGAAAAGAGAAAAAAGAGAGGGAAAGTGAACCTTTTATGCCCCTAGTGACTAGCAATGGTCAAAAATTCCTTTTCGTAAGTGAGTAGGGGTGTTCATCAAGGAGTTTGGAGAAGGGTTTTTTGTTCATGCTGAATTCGTCGTTCTCCAAAAAAATGCAAGCTGCCGCCACGTCTTTGGAACGGTTTTCCAGCAACATCAGTGGCGATTTCCATCGGCACGAAAGTCGGTTACCATTGGATTCTATCACATGAGAGAGAGAGAGAGAGAGAGATGAAAATCTAAGATCTAAATATCCCACAGATCAAAACAGCAAACCCACAAGCCACAACAAATCTTAGAGTTGAGACTCACCTTCAATCAATTGGAGTTTGAGGAGGAAAGAGGAAGGATGATCTCATATCTAGTTTGAAGTCTTGAAGATTTAGGTACACATTTAAATAAATTCAAAAGATTTTCTAGATTTACTATTTCTGGAATCTTCGCTTATTTGTATCCTAAAGACTATTTGCAAGTAACTCCTTAACAAACTTATTCAACTATGTTTATCAAAAAAAAAAAAAAAATTATTCAACTATGGGTAAATATTGTCTTAAAGAAAATAATTATTTCATGTCTCCTAAGTGTCCATTTAGGAATAGCTAATTTAGCTTTTTGCTTAAAACTTTTTATTGAAAATGAGCTAAAATATGCTTGTACCTTGAAAATTTTGAGAAAATGCGAGAAAAAATGAAGTATTAAAAATTTGTAAATAAAAGCTAAAAGCTGAGCTGATACTGAACTCAACACACACTTCTTTATTTCAATTTCTTGTTACATTGTTTCCCCTAAATTTCCCAATAGTAGTCACATATAAAGGCATCATAACTTTGAAGTCAACTCAATTGCAAGATAATCATTCTCAATAAGAAAACAATTCAAATAGAGTTGCACGGTACCCGCCTTGTAAAATCTACTGTACAACCAGGATAAGATACCATAAAAGGTAAAATTTAGGTATATTTCCTTAGGTGCAATACCTTAAACTCCTCAATCTCCAATTAAATTCAACCATGTGGTTGCATTGGCTAATAAGCATGTAAACATCAAAATTTTATGATGTATTCACAATCGTCCGATTGTTTATGATAAAATATTTGTGATCAAATTAATCTCCAGTTGATGATATAGACGATCAGCGAATGAAATCAAGCCACGTGACAACATCAAATGAAGAAAGCCATATGACAGCGTCAGAAGAAAATACCTATATGGAAAGTTCTTATTAAATGAAATACCAAATTAAATTCATAATTAACTCTCAATAAATGTTGAGAGAAAATTCCAAATCAAATGCTATTGAGTTGCCTGTAAATAGAGGCTTCTTATATGAGAAAATGGGGGACAAAAACTTAGAGAGAAAAACTCTATTGAGTCATTGACACTTTGCCAAAATAGAGAGTCATTCCTAAGTCCAAAAGAGCACCCTTACTCCCTCAAAAACCAAGCTCATTCCTACTTTTTAAAATCAAAGTAGAGATTTTCTTTCAATTTAAATTGAGATCAAACCAACGTCCCTCACATCAAATCAAGTACGTTCAACTACTCATTCAACTTGGAGAAATTAAGGCACGATTCAAGATCAAGCTTCACAACCTTTCGGATCGTAAAGTTTCTTAGAGATCGAATTAGA
This sequence comes from Quercus robur, assembly GCF_932294415.1. Classification (NCBI taxonomy): domain Eukaryota; kingdom Viridiplantae; phylum Streptophyta; class Magnoliopsida; order Fagales; family Fagaceae; genus Quercus; species Quercus robur. Next base: position 86,411,284 of record NC_065535.1, read on the forward strand.
GGAGTTTATTGCATTCTTTCATTTGTAAAGAGTCACACAGAGAATTGTACTCACACATATACAAATCAATATAAATTGATAATTTGTTAGACCATTTCATAATCGTGTGATTTATCTTTTACGAAAATTGTGTGTACAAAGCAATATGGTTGCATTTATTTGGAGAACCTAAGATAGTGCACCTAAAGAATTGTAGATAAGTTTTTTCCTTAGAGAGAGAGAGAGAGAGAGAGAGGAATATACAAAAGATATGTAGAATTGACACACAGCACAAGGAAAATGAATCTATAACTTTCTTTCAACAAAACTGCTCAGTTCCACAACACAGATTTACACAGCTGAGCAACAATTGCAAATTAACCAATACATCTTTATAACCCCTAGTCACCACCCTAATCTCTCTGGAAATTTACCCATCTACTATCAAATTAACTCCTTTCCACTATTTTCTTTTATTGCCCAGAATAAGTTAAATAACACAACCTTTTCCATGTACCTTGATCATGGAAGAAAAAATACAGACAGAATCCAAAACAGCAAATTAAATTGGCAAAACCATCCCCACGCATGGGCGTAGATTTTGTTGTAGAAATTGGGGAGGGAAGGATGTATATATCATTAAAATTTCCCCTGATAGATATTTAAAACCTTTGACAGATGGAAGCCAGTCAAAGAATGGAGTCAAAGCTTTCAATGGGATCAGATTCTTCAAGCATGGAAGCTGCCTGGAAGCAATCTGCAGCATCAGCTTTTCGTCCATCATCCTTGTGAACCATCCCCAAGTAATACCAAGCCATACGGTTGGTTGGATCTATCCTTAATGCATCTGACAGTAAGCTTCTTGCCACAGGCAATGCCTTCAAGCCTCTCTTTGACAACAGAGCACTAATTAAGATCTTGCATGGAACATGACAAGGTTCTAGTAGAAGGGCATTATTATAAGCAGCAAAAGCTTCTTGGAATTGTCCACGACCTTCAAATATTACACCTGGGAGAAATTACAAAAGGAAATGACAATTTTTACATAGACAATTTCTAAACCGGATTAGGTAATGGCACAACATTCTTCTCATATATTCCAGCATGTAACAAGCTTTTCAACTAATTATTTCCACTGAAAATTGATTATGATGATAAATATTTTTACTTTTATAAGGAATTTCAATAATTAAATGAAAGCTCAATAAGAAGAGCTTCCTAAGGATAACAGTCAGAGATTCAAATGATCCATAAACTCAACTAAAGAGTTACAAACCACCCCCATCCATGTATAGCACCAATTAATTAGAACTTATTCCTTTTAATAAGGTTATCTATATTTGGAATTTTATCCAACGTTTGCAATTTATAACAACATGATTTTCTTCAATACTTTGCTATTCCAAATGCACTTCCATTGGAAGTGCCTTTTAGCATCTCCCAAAAATTCATAATACAAATGCACACTAAATTGACCATTGCTAATAAGTCTCCATCTCATACAGTCAGCACCACCCTCAAAAGAAATATAAGAATATGATAACTAAATGAGGTAATATAGCCCCCTCAGCTCCAAATCATGAAAATTATGAATCAATCTGAGATTCCAATAGTGATTACTATCCTCTGCTCTAGAACACAACAAGGAAAACACTGATGCATCTACCCGCCACAATCAGATAACAACAGCAACCACACTTCACTAAAATGACCATTACTAATAAGTCTACATAACATAGAATAAGCACCACCATCAAAAGAAATATGAGAATATAATAACTACATGAGGCAGTCCAGCCTCTTCAGCTCCCAATCATGAAAATTATGAATCAATCTGAGATTCCAGTAGAGATTTCTGCCTTCTCCCCTAGAACTCAACATGGAAAACACAGAAGCATCTATTCACCACAATCAGATAATTATAATAATAACAGTAATGATAATCATTATTATCATTACCAATGAGCTCTATCTCAAACCGCAGTTCTTCTTGCCATAAGAAGGATGGCGAGTAAGGTTGAGATCAACTACCCTCTTAGGTAACACCCATTTAATCCCAAAAGCTCTAAGGACTACACTCCACAAAGCATATGCAACATCACCATGGATCATATAAAGATCTACTGTCTTCCCATTACACCAACCAATAAAAAAGAAACCACCCTTGACAGTATTATCATTTTTTTTTTTTTAATATAAGAACCCTGGCAATATTATCATAGGTTGGAATCTTCCCCCAAGCTGCTATAGTAACAAAGAATAAACCCTCTTCGGTGCCTTTACATGCCAAATACTCTTTCAAGGGAAAGCATTAGCATCGGTGCCTCAAATAGCCTAATAATAAGAGCAAACATCAAACTATCACTCCCTTTCAATCTCCATCTCTCCTTAGTACAACCCTCCCTCCTCAAATTCACTTACTCCAATTCCCAATATCCAATTCCTAATTATGAAAACCTCCCTGGAAGAACCCCTCCCCATCCAACTGCCTATCCATTACTGAATGAACAGAGGCATTTTTATCAACTGAGTAGGCATAAAAATCAGGGCACATCCTTTAGAGAATGATTCCCACACCATGTATAATACCAAAGCCTTGCTTGTGTGTCGTCCCCCACATCAAAATTCACATATTGAAGAAAACTGTCCCACCTAGCCCTAATACTTCTTAATAAGCTACACCCATAAGTCCCTATAACCGATTTTGAAGTCTATTTTCCCTATTCCTCCCAGTACTTCATAGCTATTACCCGACACCATAAAGACGTGCCTCATTCTCAAAGCCTCATACTTCATAGCTACCACCTGTTGCCGAAAATTTGCGCCTTCATTCCTAAAGCCATAACCATTTTCTTAATAAGACTTGTTTAAACTTCCTAATACTCAAACCACCTACACAATGGGAGAACAAATGGTGTCCCATGCACCAAAGAGAATTTGAACTTCTCATCCAAGGCACCCCACAAAAAACATCTCTATAATCTCTTCAGCCAATTATTAACAATGATAGAGCGAATAGTAAATAAAGAGAGAGAGAATATGTTGGTAAACTCAAAAGCGCACTTTTCAACAGTGTTAGCCTGCCTCCCTTTGACAAATATAACTTCTTCCAAACAGCCTACATTCCATCTTCTCCAAAACAAATTGTGCCTTAAATATTTAGGTCTCACCAACAAAACTCAAGGTAAGTTAAGTCTAGCAAAGCTTTTTTGACACCTAGAAATTGATCGGACCACACCAGTTGTTTATATATCAAATTACATAAAGAATTTAATCATGCAAAGTCTAAGAACTGATTCCAGAATTCTAAATGCAGAATTTGAAAGGACAATTAGACTACATTAATCTTAGATTGATGACCGATCAATGTGATATGTCAAAATTTCATGAGATAATGGATAATATATCTAGATTTATACACCTTGTAAAGAGTGTGTCGAATTATTTTCAAAGTTAGGCACAAGAAACAAGGAACTTGTGCTTAAAAATTAAAATTAAAATCATTTAAAGAACTACATGGTAAAAGTATATGTTATCAAAAGTGCTAATTGGTTAACCAGTAAGGTCTCTCGGCATCCTTGCTTGGTAAGCCTCTCAACATCCTACCAGAAACTTGGATCAAATTCTTCCTTCACTATGGATTGCAAGGGTTTTGGGAAGGATGAGGGCTACCTTAATGCTGCATAACTCTTAGACCAACCATGCCCAAGTATGTTTGAAAATATCATCATCTAAGTACATTAGATATGTGCCAAGATATTTTTATGAGTTAGGATGGTGCTGGTTCCAGACCAGTCTCAACTGGAGTTTATCATTACAAGAAGACAAGACCTGCAAGATTTCTACCTGCATTAACACTTCATGTTCAAGCTAATCTGAAGCAGCTAAAAGCATAATAAAGGCACAACCTATTTTATATTAAGAGAGATTTTTTTTTTGGATTGCTCATGGTCAAGGCAATCCCAAAAGTTACCAAATGCAAATGTAAAATCCATTAACCTGCAAAACAAGAAACAAGCAAGTAGAGAGCTGTTGGAGTGGACAAGATGCTAAGACTTATTAGAGCACCCATTTGCTCTACTATTGTCAAACACCTTGGAGTAGGAGGATTTAACCAGCTTCCTCAGAGAGGCACCATCTTTCTAAAGGAGGAACTCCCTAACATTCAATTATAGAACCTTCCCATCTCATTTAGCCCTTTTTTATTTCTTATTTCTTTTTCTCCTTTATTGCACAGCAAAGAGTTTGAACAATCTCACAGAATTTACTTGTAGGAAGGATGGGTTCAAGCACCATCTGTAAAATGACAGTAGTTCCTCTTCCTCAACAGCGATGAGGAAGCCAAACTATATATTTAGTCCATTGTCTTTCTAAAGAAAGAACAGAGATAAAATAAACTTACCATGCTGGTGAAAAGACAGACAATTATAGACAATAAGGAACATTTCTCAATGCATAATTACTTATAGTAGGTAGGAACAAAAGCAAATCAACAAAAAATGTTGGCTAAAATACTATTTACACCCTCTATGTTTGAGGTTTATTCTCAATCAATCCCTTAATTATGAAAACTTACAATTGACACTCAAATTGTAACAATATCAATGTGCTCCTTCATCAACAATAGAATCTTGCTGTAAACCCACACAAAAATGACATTGTTTTGGACAGTAAAATAGAATAATGTCATTTTTACGCAAAAAATGTGGCAAACCATAACAGATGGGCACACTGACATCGTTGATTCGTTGTAATAGTTAAGGGTGTAAATTGCAAGGTTTTTTTTTTTTTTTTGAAGGTAAAACAATAGCAACTTGAGAGACATAACAGAAAAATTGATAGTAAACGAAAGTAAATCCCTCCATCCCAAAATAGACAGTGCGTTGCAAAGGGCACACATTTTAATCAAATAAAAGAAACATAACAGTCTTACTGAATGCCTTAGGACCTTAGGTGGGCCAAGAAATGTGAGTTCAAATTTAAGGGTAATATTGGAACTTAAATGGATTAATGTTTTGGGACAGTCCAAAAAGGAGAGCATCCCACTAAGGGACTAAAAATTAAAAATGTATGCTTGAGAGACAAGAAAGGGCTGTGTTCTGTTCATGTTCCAAACAAAGTTGTTTGTTCAAGGTTCTTTATGAATATTGCTATATTCATCTTATGTCCTGTAAGATCTACCAGATTTTGATTCTACCTCAAAGATTAGAGGTCAGCCCTTGCAAGCAGCTGGCTTAGTTTAGAGTGCAGGGCAGTTCTTATTGGTAGAAAATCAAAAGCATGTAATAAATATCTTTGAACTGTCATGTAATGTCAATTTCCAAGGAGTTTAGAAATAAGTCACAAAAATTAATTTGTTAGTCACTAAAGTTTCATTTCTTACCTTCTGTGTGCAGTGCTTCTACAGAGTACTGTTTTAGCTCTCTAGCCTTTCCCAAGCATATCTCTGCATCCTTCCAATGTGAAAGACTAGAGTATAACTTTGCCAGACCATGCCAAATTTCAAATTCATTGACTTTATCATCCACAGCCTATCATATAAGAAAAGGCATAAGATCAATTATTGAACAAAAATTCATCAATCCATATTGTTTTTGCACTGTGTAGTGTTTTCTTTTCATCAAGAAACAAAACAAAACCAATTAAGTTTTAAGGAATTATAAATTGGAAGACAGTTTGTGAGCCAATCAGATGTGGTTTATAAGAAATAGAAGCCTTGTGGGTTTTAACAATGCATCATTAGGGAAGTGGCTGTGGCGATATGCCACTAACCAAACTCCTTATGGAGAAATGTAGTAGCTTCAAAGTATGGGCGTCTTGTGGGTGATTAGACTTTTGCTGTGATTAAGGAACCGTATGGTTTGTCCCTCTGGAAGCATATTTAGAAGGGTAGGGGAGTTTCTCACAATATGTCAAATTTGGGGTGGGTAATGGTCTCCGAGTTTGATTTTGGCTTGATCTATGGTGTGGGGATACAATTTTGAAGGGTGGCTTCCCAATGTACCATATAGCCTGAGATAAAGTTGCTCTAATATGAATTGGCATGATGGGGTTCTTAACTAGGATGTTTCGGTTGCTAGATCTATCAATGATTGGAAGGTGGGGAGTTTGTGGTCGTTTATTGCTTTCTTTATTCCATTAAAGTAAATCAGGATGGGGAGGAATGGTTGATTTGGACCCCCTGCTAGAGTGGTATGTTTGCGGTAAAGTCTTACTATCGGGTTCTTCCAATTACTTTCCATGGAAAAGCATTTGGAAGGCTAAAATTTCCTCTAAGGTAGCTTTTTTCTCATGGACAACAGCTTGGGGACACATACTTACTATGGAACTAAAATTGCATCTTTCACCTACCATGCTTGATTGGCTAGCTGCCCTTAGTGGCCATTCTTTTTCTTCTTTAGAGGAATTTCTTGATTTACATAATTTTGATTGACTCTTTGTTGAATCCTTAGTACACTGCCTTTGTACTTGGAATTCTTTTTCATTTCCTTTTTATTTTCAATAAAGCATAATTAAAAGGTTGTATCTAGTGCACAAAGCTTCCACTTCAATAAAGCATTTTTACATATAAAAAATAAATAAATAAATAAAAGACTTACAAATTGCAACAAAATAACAATTTCCACAAAGGAGAGAAGTTAGTACATATTAAATTAGAAAGTAGTAGCTACTTACTTCAAATTGTTGTATGGAGAAACTCATTAAAAAATTGTAAATCTTGCCTCCATCCTATAATCACTAACTTATTGATTTATTCATCAATTTCATATATAGTAGCTTTCTCATGCATCATTTACACTTTTTGTAAGGTAAAGCTACCTTCCCTTTCATAAGGATAACAAGATTCAGATATCCTGATTGAATAAGGGGAATAATTGTAAGATTTCTTCCTTCAAAATCCATTGCATCTGGTTAAATTTCTAATATTTGAACTATAATTATGTCCCTGTAAGTAAAATCTTTAAATATTGATAAGATATGCTAAAGCTCCTACGGAGACATTACATAATTACAAGATCACAAAATAATTCCACATCTGCACCACTTATGCCAATAGATTAGGAGTGACACATTTATCCGAAATTATTATTGGAAAAGTAAAAAACTCTTCTTCAATTGAAATAAAGCATGCAAAGTAGATTAAGAATCAAACCTGAATTCTAGGAGGCCCAAATGATTTCCTTTGGGCTTGAACCAATGCAAGGAGGTAACGATAAGTTTCAATAGCATCCATGTGTAATGACTGGGAGAATTTTAGTTTTGCCTTCAGCCTGAGAAGTGGTCCTTGGTCCCATTTTGCAGTCTCGTCTAAAGCAGCATCAGTAACCACCTCAGCCTCTGAGAATCGCTGTTGAGCAGACAAAACCAGGGCAAGAAATCTCCAACCTTTTAATATGGATCCCCCTGTTTCATCAATGAACTGCTTTGCACATCGTAAAGCAGCAGTCAAATTTCGGTGCTCTGCATACTGAACACCCAACTCAAAAATTAAGTCAGTATTATTAGGCTCCAAAGGAATAGCCCCCTCTAATGACTTCAATGCTTCAGACTGAAGATGAGACCTCTCAAAGTCAGAGGATGAAACTTTAGTTTGTTTTCCCAAACAAAGACCCAAAGTTCGAAGACCCACACCCTTTAAATGCTCATCAATCCCCTGAGCCTGATTAATTGCTCTCCGTGCATACCCCACTCCCTCAGCAGCAAGATGGGAATCCTCACTGCATATCTTGGCAGCCAATAACAGTGCGATTATGTCATCTGGTCGTTCATGTTTATGTAAAGATTTCCTCAATAGATTCAATGCAGCTTTGTTTTGTCCAGCTCCACTGTAGCATAGAGCTAAAGAATTCCAACGGTCAACTCGATGATATACCCCAGGCATGATCTCTTCAAGTTGCTTAGCTAAAACAGGTGTTTGGCTGCATACAGATAGTGCGAACGTTAGGTGATCCATTACAGATGGATCCCATTGGGTCTTACCAAGGATAAATTTCCTCATAAGAATCATCAAAAGTAGAATTGCCTCTTCTAGATTATTTTTAGGTACATATGAACCATCAATCTGGACAGCTAAACTGGGTGGACCAGCCTCCACTCCACCATACAGCAAAAGCACTGCATAGCCTTTCTGAATTCTAGCACAGCAATCATTATCAAGGTTCCATTGACTAAGAAGGGCACGTCTGTAAGCAGCAATTGCTTCATGATAGAAACCAGCCTGCTTCCAGAGATCTGGAAGGAGCTCTACAGCTTGGGTGACTATCTCTTGCAATTTATTGTCAACTTGAACATCAAGTATGCCCTGATAGAATATCTTTTCCACAGCATCAAGCACGCTTTTACATTCATGAGCAGCCTCTGCAAACCCCCAATTAAGACAACAAAAGTTACACTTCCATGTGTGCTCTTATAATTCAAAGTTGCTAAAAAAAAGAGAGCAAAAGTTAATTAGTTAAACTTACCACTTACTCTCCCCAGCTTTTGAAGAGACTTGGCTTTTAAGTATATGGCTTCAAGAACCAGGCTTGCAGCATGCTGTGAGACTGCGTGCACTGATTCAGTGCGAAAGCGACCCCTCCTGGAAGACGGTTTTTCAGCAAGGGAAGGCTGCAATCTCTGTATAGCAGCTTGCAGATCAATGCCCTCAAACACACGAAGAGCTCCTTCTACATTACCTCTTTGATACTCTAACTTTCCAAGAAGGGATCTTGCTTCCTGTAAATTAAACCATGGAGGCATCTCAAATACATTACATTTGAGCCAGAGCTCTCATTGACCTTACATGCCCTCTACTATCTATATCAAAATTCGAACAGACAAAATGAACCCATTTCTTTAAAAGTGGATTCATGGTCCTACAAAGGTTTAAAAAGCATTTTTATGAACGAAGAAATCAAAATGGGATCTAAAAAACGAACTACATTTGAAAATGAAAATGGAAAAAAAATAAAAAAATAAAAAAAGAACCTCGAAATTGAGTGATAAGCCTTCCCGTAATGAAGCCTCAGCCTCTTGAATATTTCCTTGATCGAGCTTGGCTTCAACTTCTGTTGTTTTCATGCTAACCCCATTAGCGCTAACTTCTCGAACCCATTCCGAATCCGATTCCACATCCGAGTGATCTCCCCACAACTCCATTTTTGACTTATTACTACCCTTTCTTCCTTCAAATTCATACCATCATCCCTGAACAACAAGCATTCAATTCTTTTTTTCTTTTTCTTTCTTTCAGAGGAGATCTTTACCTTTTGGTTGAAAATTCAGAGAGAGAGAGAGAGAGAGAGATGGGATCTGAAACGTGAATCTAATAATGTATATTCGGTCGTTTTTTGACACAAGAGAGAAACCCCAAAAAAAGGTTTGTTCCATTTTTTTGTTTTAAATTTTTATATATTTATGCGGATGCGGGTCATCACTTACTGCACTCTTCTGTCTTTACCGTTTCCTTTGGTTTCTTTGCCACCTCGGCCATCCTTAAAAGAAACAAACACACGCACAATAATTATGGAAAGAAATTCTGACCATTGTGTTCAAACTTGAAACTTAATATAGTTTTTTTTTTATTAGAGAGAGAGAAAACTTAATATAGTTTTATTATGCACCAATCACGTTATGTCGTATTCATTAGACTTTTATATAAACTTATTGAATGTTTAGCCAAAAAAAAAATATTTATATATATATATTTATTGAATTACTTCTCTTTTTATTTTTTTATTCCTTTACAATAAGTTTAGGGACATCAAATTTCTATAGGTTCACAACTGTTAATATATCTTATTATAATTGGAATATAACAAAAGTAACGTAAATAATGGTCCCATATAAAAGTGATATTATACTATTAACACAACTTCAACTCAGCATTCATGTGATGTTTCTAAATCTAATAACAAACACCGATAACCACCATCATGACTCACCGTAAAAACACTTAAACTCGCTGATTGAAAACAAATCAGCTACTGTGTTATTTAGATAGTGACCGTAAGTAATTTGCAATTTAGGCTTTATATTTTGGGACTTGTTTGTTTTTTAGTTTCGGATTTGCATTTCTAATTAATTGTTGCATTGATAGTAATTTTTTCAGAAATTATTTGTAACTATCACTACGCTCTCTTGGCGTGATGGTCACTCCATAAGTACAAGCATTTGTGGGGTGTGGGGAGTAAGAGCCAGGATTTAAGTCTCCAAAAGAGAGTTTCATACACATATACACTTAAATTAGGGTAGAGTAAAATTTTTATTTTTTATCAACAAAAGGAAATTACTCGTAACTCTCTAATTGCAATGAAGGAGGAAAAAGAGACATTATGAACCTAAAAATCCATACAAGATACGGAAGAACTATGATCATATAAGGTGTGGGAAATGAGAAAAAGTTGGGCACAATGTTAGAACATGTCTTGACGATGAGAGAAACAAAGGAAAGCAAACAAGAAGGCAAAAGAAGTAGGTTATGTTGTTTAAGCAGACAAGAAAACAAATCCATAGAAGGTTTGAATTTGATCAGTTTTTGTTTAAGGGACTAACACTATCATTCTTTGTAGGCATCACAACAGAACAATAAGACTTTTGAAATAAATAGCAGCATGCCATCTGTTGGGGCTGTAGTTGTTGCTAGAGCTAGCTTGGTAATTATGAACTCATCTACATTTGATGACGTACTTGCTTATATGTTTGACCATGTTGGACTACGTGTTTGACTATGTTGGGCAACTTGTTGGTGCTACACAAAACAGTCAAACTCAGGTTAGTTAGCTCACAAATTATATTTATTATTAGTATAGTGACATAATAATTATTGTTCTAAATATACATCTATTCATAAAGTATTATAGATGGTGAAGTAATAATTATTTGCTAGTGTGTTTCGAGGTAGCAAACTGCAGTAAATGTTTACATAGGTAGATTAATTGTGGATATGAAGTACTGCTGATTTGTTTGTTGTAGGGAAAGAGAGTTCCAAGCTTCACAAGGAAGATGACTGGGAGATCTGAGTAGGGGAGGGCATTTTTTTGTTGGTGATGAGCATGGCAATGTGGTCCATCCCAGAGGGAAGAGAAGGCCACCGAAACGTGTGAAAGCTTTTGCGGAAGCAATATAAAACAAAAATCATATTTTCATTTAAAGATCGTTGTACCACACAACCATGGATTCTAAATAGAACAAAATTGCGTACCTCTCTTAGCAACCCAAGCGTGTTGCCTCCCAAGGTATTCACGTCTCTCTCTCTATTTCTTTTGAGTTTTCAGAAGACTGCAGTATCACACAGTAGTTCTCATGGCCAACCACTAAATATGATATTATAAAATCTTATTTTATAGTAGACTTCTAAAACCCTAGAGAGAGATTGGACGTGGGATCCTTAGGGATCCTAATCTTCAGCCGTAGGATTTTTTATCAATAACTTTTTGAACGTTATTAACTTATCTTAAAACTCTTTCCAAAATTATTTCTTAATTTTCTCAATCATATCAAGAAAATATCTGAACTTCTACATATTGCAATAATGTCCATCAACACATTGCAATTGACCCCTGAAGATTAGAGAATTACAAATGAGGTCCCATTTCATACAATTTTATATCTATGTCCTTCCACCATACTATATTCCCACAAGCCACTAGGACTGGATAAATATTATTGTCATGTCCCTAGCTTATGTGACCCTTAATTTCTTGATTTCATAATTTCTATTGGACTCCAAAATATTTATAAAATCTCTTTAAATAAATATATATATATATATATATATATACATACAATATTATATATATGAAAAAACATTTTTGAAAAATGTCACCGGCCGGTTTTGTTTTGAGTCCAACTTCAATATGAAAATCAACTGAATATACTATCTTCTTTAGAGACTGGTGGATTCATTGTTGAGCATTTATATATTTTACTCATTACATACATAACCCAACGTGTCTGTATATAGCCTTTAAAATTGGCATCACCAGTTGACATTATCAAAGTTATGTGCATAATAAATAAATATACACAAACCCCTCATGTTTGAGGACAATAGAAAAATTGCGATAGAACAACCTTTTAAATAACAATGATCACTCCATAAGTTGTTCTTGATCGGATCCAATTCAGTGTATGTACTTGTTACATTACACCCACTTGTTTGCTTAAAGTCACTACTTCAATGATGGAGTAAATCATCCTATCATATAGCAGCACAACAAGTGTAGGCTTCAATGGTAATATTCAATTAATATTCACAGTCTAGAACAATTTAATAATATATGAAAAATCATTACTCCCTGTCTTTGGTTCCTTAACCATTAACATGATTTTTCCTACAGATGTGACATCACATGCCACATTTAAACAATGAAATATACCTATAAAAATTATGAATGTGAAAATAGAATTTTATCATCAAATAAAAATGCACAGTATTGTTTTTGAGGGCACATAATTCTAACAATGTGGACCTGTTAGTCAGCCTCTTTACGAGAAGATTTTTAGAAGCATGGCAGTCCCACCAAACACACACTGATCAAAGAAGCATGACATAGAAAAACTGACATTGGAGTGTCCCAAGTTCCAACAACCATACTAAGCTTGGCTCAGATGTGCTTCTTGAAGACCAGAAGTGCAGCCTATCATTTTTGAACTTTTATCATTAACAAAAGAAGTCAAATAGCATTTAATTGAGGTTTTCCTAGGGTATAAGGTATGTTTGGTAACTATTTTTTACTCTTATTCTCTATTTTCAAAAATAATTTTCTATTTTTGAAACTAAAAAACTTGTTTAGCAACCTAAAATGAACAGAAAACAAAAACTGTTCTCAAAACTCAATTTGTGAAGGAAATTAAAAACATGCAAAAGACTGTTTTCAGTTTCTACTTTTCAAAATTCAATGAAAACATGCATTTGTTTAATGAATTTGTCTCATTTAATGAGTTAGCATTAGAGTTCAAATCCTAGTAACAACATATTTTAGTATTTTCTATTTTTTTTTCCTTCAAAAAACTTTTTTTTTTTTTTTTAATTTCAACTAACAAAACATGTCTTTTATTTCAAAAATACAAGAAAATTGTTTTTTTTTTATTCCCAAAAATAAGTTTTTGAAAATATAAAACAAAAACTATTACCAAACATAACTTTAGCTTTTATGTTTTAGTTTTCCTACATAGAAAAGTTATTTAAAATGTCAAATGACATTTATTTGGGGTTTTTCTAGAGGGGTCATAAAAGTGATGTCAAAATTTTCCTAAAATGGATTATTAGCCAATGCCTTAAGGGCACTCATTAGCATTTTCCTTTTTTTAATATGAAAATACACTCTGTCTTTGTTTAATTTAGCCAAAAGGCTTATATAGAGCTTAGAATAACTCTCTAAGCACGGGAAAATGAAAATAACATTTAAAAGATTACATTTTCAAGACCTTGACTCATAGGAACTATAACAAAATAAATGACTTGTCTACCTAGGAAAACTAAAACATAAAAACTAACCATTCCCTAGGAAAACCCCAATTAAATGCTAATTGACTTGTAAATGACTTGTTTGCATAGCGAACTAAAACATAAAAAGCTAACTATAAAATGTGCTTCAAAAGATGGATTTATTCTTTTAGACTCTTATCCCTTTGGTGGATTCCTTGGGTGGCAAGTTCTGGTTCTATATCTCTTTGGGTAGTGTTTCTGTATCCCATTGGGTGGTGAACTATATATCCCTTTTATTTATTAAGTGTTTGGTTCAACTCATTGCATCATACTCCCTCCGTCCCACTTTGTTTGTCCTCTATTCCATTTTGGGATGTTCCAAAATATTGTCATGTTTCTAAAAATAAAAGTCAATAATTTACTAATGTTCCTATTATACCCCTATTTTATTAATAATTCAAATTCTTGATAACTTTATTTAAGGGTAGTTTTGAAAACTTATACATTTTTAAAAAGTAGACAAGACAATAAATGATGTTCCCTTAAAAAGTTTGACTTTTCAAACAGGACAAACAAAGTGGGACGGAGGGAGTATTATATTCCAGCCATCCTTCACCCCCTTATCAGATCAATTTGGTTTTTCCTTTAAAATTCTGGTATCACAAATTTTGTAGTCTTTTTTTTGGATACCACTAATTATGTCATTTCTTAGAATGCACAAATAGAACTAAGTGTTTATTTTGTTTAGCTTTTGCACTTGTTGCAAGAAACAAGATTTTATTGTCGTGATAATTATTGATCTCATATAATCTTGAAATGTTGCGAGCATAGAGATTAGAAGAAGAAAATGTAATGCAAATGTGTATTTGTAAAAATTCACACTCAATAAAAAACTTGAAATTTAAAGATTTTATTGATGTGATTTTTTTTTCTTAAATGTGTGACAAAAAGCTAAAATTTAGTTTATTTAAAAAAAAAAAATTAGAGTTGGATTATTTACCTGAAGTAAAAAAAGAAAGTTTGTTTAAAGCAAAATCCAAACACATAATTAATATTAAAAAAAAAAGTCAAAATAATTTTGATATAAAAAATAGGCTAAAGTGCAAACTACACCCTTAGTATCCGTTTGGATACGGATGAAAATCCAACGTTTTGCTTTTCGCACTTTTTTTTTTTTTTTTTGGGTTGAGAAGAGCGCCATAAGTGGGATTATGCACAGTTCAATGGGTCCCGGCACTGTTCATGGGACCCACAAACATCTTTTTTCAACAAAACTTTTATTAAAAATGGGTCTCATGGTACTATTTACACATTTAAAAATTATTTTGTTACAGTATTTTTAGTTTTCAGTTTTCATCAAAATAAGCGGTATCCAAACACACCTTTAATGTTTAGGAATCTTTAAATTTTACACCCTAAAGTTTTAGAATTTTGATTTTACTTCATAAAGATGTATCTTGTTTGTATCATTAGCCCCTCCATTTATATTTTTCCATTAAGTGCCATATATCATGCTACTCATGTTTAGTTTGTCCAATAAAATAATGTTATATAGAATAATGAAAATGACGTGAATAATGGACACAACCAATACTTATAATAAATTTCACAATAAATTTAGTTTTTACTTATAATATAATTCACAATAAATCTCATTATTGTTAAAATAATTAATGGTGATACTATAAACCCACCAAATTTACTCTATTAACCTCTCAATCTATAAATTCACAAACTATGAAAATTATTGCCAAAAAGTTGCATCGGTATTCGGTAGCATTATTTAATCGTTAAACTTAGCTAATTGTAGCACCTTTATGCAAAAAAATAGTGTTGTGTGGCTTTTTTTTTTTTTTTTTTCACGTATCCACTTAAGGACAACAGGTAAAACTTGATGAATTGGAATTTTTTTTTTGCATTTAGCTTCATTTTTATAATATTTTAGTTAGGTGTCTAGTTTGCAACTGTCTAAAACTTGAGTTCCAAGATAGAACTCGAGTTTTTGAGACTCAAGTTGCCAGTGGTGGCAATTGATGTGGAAAAAAATTCACATGAAACTCGAGTTCCGTCATTTACTTCCCCAACGCCTATTCTTCTTCTTTTCTTTCTCTTCTCTCCTCCAGCTCATGCTTCTTCTTCTTCTTCTTCCTCTGTTCTTCTTTCCTCTAGCCTGTGCTTCTTCTTCTTCTTCCCTTGTTGTTCTCTCCTCCAACTTGTATTTCTTCTTCTTCTTCCCCTATTCTGCTTATTCAGATCTATGTTCTCTAGAGAGGTCTTCGGATCTGGTACTTCTTCCTTCATTTCTGGTTCTTCAGCTTCATCTTCATCGTCATCTTTGTTCTGCTTCTTCTATGGAACTCGAGTCTTGTGACAAAAACATCTCCATGTTAGTAATTAGAACTCGAGTCTTTAAGGCTCGATTTCTTCCTTGAACTCAAGCCTCAAACACTCGAGATGTTATTCTCCTCAATTCTTTCCAATTCTTACTAACTAATGACATAGTGTGGCAAACTCATGCTACTTTGCAAATTAACCCTAATGAATTGTTTTAGAAATTTTTTCCTTCCCTTCAATGGCTACACCACAATAACTACAACCAGAGATATTGTGAGGGAGGAAAGTCTTGGTGTTCAATAGTAGTGTTTATTCTCTTTCATAGTTTCACTATATATTTTTTATTTATTTCTTTTCTTCATTTTCTCTTAGATGCCCTCTTTCATTGTATTTTTTCTTTTTTTCTTTCGTTCCCCCAACAGGCAGAGCCCGGCAAAATTTGATCTATAGCACAATTTTAGAAAAAATTTAAAACGAAGTTATTTAGTTATGTAACACATTTTTGGAACTCGAATTTATTAAACTCAAGTTCCAGCCCAAACTCGAGTTTCAAAAATGTGCTATATAACTAAATAATTTCGTTTGGGTGCTATTTTTCTAAATTTTTTCTAAAAATGTGCTATTTGGCAAATTTTGCCTACAAAGCCCACTGAAATCAAAGAGAACTCAAGCATGAAATGGGGATGGAGGAAATTTGCCATATAACTTGTTTTTTTTTTAAACATATTCGTTAGTAAACACGTTTTTAAAACTTATTAGCAAAGTAGCATCTCGAGTCTAAAGAGGCTTGAGTTCAATGGGAGAGACTCAAGTTCGTAGATGACGTGGATAAATGATATACGTGGAACTAGAGACTTGAGTTCCATAGAGCAATACTAAGAAAGCATAATAGAACCTCTGTTCTAGAGAAAGAAGACGCTGGATAAATGATCTGGAGAAAGAAGAAGATGACGACGTTGGAGAAAGAAGAAGACGTTGGGGGTTCTTTGAATCTGATATGAGTAGGAGTATTGAAGATCTAGAAGAAGATCCAATTAGGCATTTGTTCTTGTGTGGGTATTTTTTGATTTTTGGGTCTTGGTGTGGGTGTTTGAGAAATGAGATTTTTAGGTATGAGAATTTATGAATCCATAGGTTGTTTTTGATTTGGGTATGGAGAAAGAAGGAAGAACATGGGTATGCGACTGAAGAACAGTTTCAGCCAAAGAACAAGAAAGGAACTCGAGTGTCTAAAACTTGAGTTTCACGTGGATTTTAAGTCCACCTCAACTCTGCCAACACATAGAACTTGAGTCTCTCAAGCTCGAGTTGCTACAATGAACTTACTAAGAGACTCAAGATGTTAGTTTGCTAATATGTTTTGAAAACTTGCTAACTAACAAATTGTTTATAAAATGGAGTAAAATGGCAAATTTCCTCATTGGGGATGGCTTCAAGGAACACCCGATCATAAACTACGCTTGACCGACGCAACCATTTCAAGGCCTTGTTGTCGTTGGCAACAAATAGCTGTTCAACTTTGAACAGTTCCAAATGTCGAGATTCACAACTATTTAAAACCCATATCATTTTTTTTTTTTTTTTTTAAATTGAAGTCATAATTTTTTTTTATATATAAATTGTATGTTCTGGTTTTGTCCTTAAGAAGGCACTGAAATTTGTATGAGCTAGTGAAGGGTAGTTTGGACTTTTTCAAAAATATAAATTGTCATATGCCTTTCCGAACCCGAAGAAAAGCGCGCCCGGAGAATGAGGCAGAGCTCAGACTCAAGAGTGTCTAAATAGATAAGATTTTTTTTTTTTCCTCTCTCAAACTCAATGCCTCAAACCTTATTTCTCAAGCCCTTCATTTCTTCAGTTCCTCTTACTAATTGCAGGTTTTCTCTCTCTTTCTCTCTTCGTCTAATACTTGAATTTGATAAACCCCAATAAAGAATAAACCCCCCTTATTCCTGTTTTCAGCAACTCTTTTTATTTTTCCATAAGGGTCTTTGTTTCTGGGTGTCACTGGTTTTTATCAAAATAGTGAGCAGTATTTTAATGTGATTGTGATGGTTGTCTTTATTGTAAACTGGATTTTGAATTTTTTTCAATATTCATTTCCCAATATACTATGTAGTTGCAATGAATGAGAATATTGTTATGCAGTTTTGAGTGAATATGTAATAATTCATTTGTTGCTGTTGTGTTATGTTGCAGTAATAAATCAATTGTAGTAAATAATGTGAGCAATGTTAGGATACGAGGGAGAGTGGGTGTTGTTGTTTGTATGGGAATGTTGGCACCCAGGAAGAGGAAGAAGAAGAAGGAAGGTTTCGAGGTATTCCGAGATGCAGCTGACGAAGCTGATCAGAAGAGTTGGAGGAGACTGATGACTGAAATTCAGGAGACGGGTTCTGCGGTTGCGGTGCTCAAACAACTGAATGTTAGTAACCAGGGCATTTCAAGAGACAAGGTCCTTGGGACCTTGCTCAGATTTAAGCAACTAAACAAATGGAAACTTGTCATTGAGGTATCTATCTACTATCTATAAATGTTGAAGATTTCTATTTACATAATCATAGAACTTTTCATGGTTCGATAGTGTGCATACATCCACAGAAACAAGCAAACGGATCATTCCACTATATGAAAAAAAAAAAAAAATTAAAAGATTACAACATAGTTATACTGTTGTCTGCCCAATAGTGTAAATTAAATTTCCCAATATACGGTTACCATACCATGAGGTCCTCAAACTAGAGACTGGTGTTATTTTCTCATTCAGAATATGAGCTACTATCTCTAACATACACACACATTCATTTTTGTGCTTTGGAATAAAATGAATATACTATTCCTAAACTCATTACTTTGGTGGTCAATATATGCTTTTGATCTACTATTTTGATGTTACATACTAGTCTTCTTTTGTGTTGTAGATCCTTGAATGGCTCAGGGCTCAAAGCTGGTGGGTGTTTAGTGAACTGGATTTCCTCATGCTTCTAACAGCTTATGGAAAGCAAGGGGACTTCAACAGGGCCGAGAGAGTTTTTAGCTTGATGAATAAGAAGGGCTATGCACCAAGTGTCATATCCCACACTGCTCTTATGGAAGCATATGGAAGAGGAGGCCGATACAATAATGCTGAAGCAATATTTCGAAGGATGTTGTCTTCAGGCCCTCAACCTTCAGCCTTAACATATCAAATAATACTTAAGATATTTGTTGAGGTAATTTTTTTTTAAGCCCTATAACTTGATGCCAAAGTCTGTTGTTGAGCTTCTAGCTTGCCATCAAGGTCGGTTTGGTCATCATTGAAATGGTCATATAAGGATGGTTGTTCCCCATTGTTTGATGTGGTGTCTTTGGAGGGAAAGAAATAGCAAGTGCTTTGAAGATAATGAGAGAACTATGCCAGATCTCATGTTATTCTTTTTTAGAACCTTATTGGACTAGTTGTCAGATTTGAGAAACCAATCTTTATTTTCAATTCTTGATTTACTTGATTTATGTAATTTTTGGAATTGATTGTATACCCCTATATACTCCTTGTGTACTTGGGTGTCTTTTTTTATATATCAATAAATCTTTATTACTTATCATAAAAAAAAAAAAAAAAAAATTGGTACTCATAGAATTAGAACTTTAGGTTTAACTTGAAAAAATTTGAGAACAATAAATTTTGAAAATCTATTAATGAAAAAGACCATCTGAACTATGCCTGAATTGCAGGGTCCTTTATGGCTGGCTCACAGCCTTCAACAAAATTTGATCTATTGAAGTTATGATCTAAAATCGTCACTACAGGCATTTTTGAGTCTTGACATAAACTGCTCAACAATAACAAAAACAACCAAGCCTTAGTCCCTC
Source organism: Quercus robur (assembly GCF_932294415.1). Taxonomy (NCBI): domain Eukaryota; kingdom Viridiplantae; phylum Streptophyta; class Magnoliopsida; order Fagales; family Fagaceae; genus Quercus; species Quercus robur. Next base: position 86,430,860 of record NC_065535.1, read on the forward strand.
AATATTTGGGGTTGACTATGGATTCTCAACAAACTAATCAAACTAATGAACACTCCAAAATGGTAGAAACTTTTTAAAATAGATAAATTGAACACCTAGACACGTTGCATCCCCAACTTCATGTGTATCATAATATATTTATGATACCATACACAGAGATGGGTTAAGTTTTCTTCTTCTTCTTTTATTTATTTTTTTTTGTGTAAGTTTTTTTTATATAGTGGGAGTGACTCTCTAACCTAAGATGTAATTCATAATTTAAATTATCTTGCAATTTCATGAGTGACCGGAGCTACTGCAGGGAGGTAAGTTCAAGGAAGCTGAAGACGTTTTCGAGACCCTTTTGGATGAGGAAAAATCACCTTTAAAGCCAGACCAAAAGATGTTTCACATGATGATCTATATGCATAAGAAGGCAAGGAATTATGAGAAAGCTCGAAAAGTATTTGCACTCATGGCTGAGAGAGGAGTTCAACAATCAACAGTTACTTATAATAGCTTAATGTCATTTGAGACTAATTACAAGGAAGTTTCAAAGATGTATGACCAGGTAAAATTAAGAAATTTCTGATTTATCTTTCATGTAACCAGAGTATAATATGCACTGACAGTCACTAGCAAAAAATTATTGTGATTATAGACAATAAGCATGCAGCATTAGTACTCTAATATGCTGTTTCTAGACATTCTACAATTTCCATTATTATTCCTAGGAATTTGAAACTTCAAATGTATCTTTCATTATGAAATTCCCTCTTGATATAGAGATATTTTGTAATTAATTTTAAGAAATCACCAGCTAATATGTGTTTTAGCTGGTGAGCTATCTAAGAATAAGCTATATATCCATGTTTTACTTAATATGTTAAAAAAAATGTCCTTAAAATTCTTATGTTTTAGCAATGCTGATTTCCTTAACATGTTTAAAAAGAGTCCCTAAAATTCTTATGATTTAGCAATGTTGATGGATTTTTTTTTTAAACAAAATTTTTATTATATTTTTTGATAAGTGAAAAATTTTATTGAAGAAGGAAAATAGGCTGACACATGGGATTTGTGCAGTCCAATTTCAAAGAATACAAATTATAAAGATAGAGAAATACAAAAATGAACAAGACATCAAAGGAATGTTGATGGATGTCCTTAAGGACAGAAGGATGAGCAGTCTCATTTATCTAGGATTGAGGTGGGTTTATATTAGTTGATACTGTTTCTTAAACTTTTGGAGGTATTAAATATGAATGCTAGCTAATAGGCTTGAAACAGTGTTGGGGATGAGGTCTTGAGTGGCATGTTGGCGAGATCTGTGGAGGGAGGTTTCATAGTTGAGTTCCAAGTGGAGGGAGGAAATAGAGAAGCTCTAACTGTTTCACATCTTATGCTTGCTAATGACACTTTCTTGTTTTGTGATGTTTTAGCTTCTAATGTCTGGTAAATCCGTGCTATGATTTTATGTTTTGAAGCAATTATGGGCTTGGTGATTAACTTGCTTCAAAACATAGATTGGCCACACTATTGGATTGTAAAGTGGGATCTTTACTGTATGAACTATTTGGCTATGTAGCTGGGTTCATCATATAAAACTAGTGCAGTTTGGAACATGGTTGTTGAAAGGACAGAGAAAAGGCTAGTTCAATGCAAAAATTTCTACCTATTGAAGGCGATCCTTATGATCTTACTTGAGTACATTATCTATCCTTCCAATTTGTTTTCTTTCTTTGTTTACTATTCCTACGCATCAACGAAATTTTTGGTGGGGTGGGAGAGATGGGGAATTCAAATTCCATTTGGTGAATTGGAGTGTGGTGTGCTCTCCCATAAAAACTGGTGGTTTGGGAGTGAGGAACCTTCAGTCAGGCTTTGTTGTTAGATGTGGTTATGGAGGTTGGGAGAGGAGAGCCATCAGTTTTGGAGACATGTCATAGGGGCAAAATATGGGGTATTATGGGGTGATTGGACTTCCGAAGTGGTTAGAAGACCCAAAGGGGGCGTTAGTCTTTGGAAAGGCATAATACCTGGATGGGATAAATTTGCTGCCAATATTTGTTTCAAAATTGGGGATGGCAGGAGGGTCAAATTTGGGCATGATAGGTGGTATGGAGGAAGGGCTCTAAAGGATTCTATCCTGAGTCAAATGTTCATTGGTGGGTAAAAAACTTTGGGATAAGGTTCATACTTAAATTGTAGAGGTCAAATGCTTAAATTTTTGTGAATAATTGTTTTTAACATGGTACCAATACAAGCAGTTCTCTTTATATCTGCCATTTAAGTCTATAATTCCACATGTTGTGCCTTATTTTTGAGGGAAAGTCTGTGCCTACATATGAGGGGAAGTGTTAGAAGAATAATTGAATGATTAGATTTCCCACTTTCTATCAGCGTAATCCATTGGGATAAGTGGTAATTTAACAGTTTCTTTTTGAGGTTGGATTTTATGGACTACCTGTGGAAGATGAAGGCAAATTCCTTGAAAATAGGAGATATAGTAAATTTGACTATTTAGGTTGATCCCAATCAATTCAAGATAATCTATTGGGGCAACTTTGGGGTGAGACGTGAACAGATTGATTTATGACCATTTAGTGCTGACTTTGATCAAGAGATACGTAGATTTGGGAAAAAGTTAAATATCTACATTAAGCAGGTTCTCCATGTGAAATCATGGAGTAGCAGTGTATGGCCTTTTGTCGAGTTGCAAAAAAGCTAGATTCTCCATGTGCAGTCATAACAATTTAACAGAACGTAAGAATGGTAATAACCCCCATAATGTCTAAGTGACACTACTAAAAAATTGATTAACTGGAATTCTGGTAGTGAGATTGTTCCTCAGGTCAAGCCTTCCCAACCAATGGGGCATATATACAACCTTCTTGTAGATTTATTGGGTTTGATATACTGCCTTCTATTACAATTAACTAGTGAAGCTTTTTCCAGAAACAAAACCCAACATCTTGATCTTTTGCACCCATCTCAAAGGTGCACTGAGATACCAGCCTATCATTGTCCAAAATTACTCAATCACTGGGTTCCATAGTACCCCAGAATCCTCTTCATCGATCCATATCTTCTTTATTCATTTTCAGAGTAGGAGAGTTCAGGCTTCTCCAAAACTGATAATCAGAAATCAGTTAATAGTCTTACTGCATCAAACTATTGCAACCTAATTGTAAACATCTTTTTCTCAAATCCATCATTGCATTTCTTAAAGTATGTCTGTCAGTTCCCTGATACTTTTAGTCAGCATGTAGACAACATGTTCTCCATTGAAGTTCTCAAATATGGCATAAACCTGTAAGGAGATCCTTTCAGTTTTTCTGATTTTAAATGAGGTGGGTGGTGTTTTCCTTCTTGATGGACACAATTAATATGACAAACCAATATGGGAAAAATGGGTTTGACGTCTGTTTTTCTGGTTTCTTATGAAATGTCTTTGTTTAAATTAAATAATTCACAAGGTTTTGGATAAGACTTGAGGGTGTGCAAGCCTGTTTGTGTTGACATTTTTAAGGTAACCTTCTGTCATTGAATAGCATTAGTAATGTATTTACGCTAGTGACATGGAAACATAATAAGTTAATTCATAATAATTGTACTTCATCACAAAAAAGGATACTTGATAGTTCTATGTAAATAGATCCTTTTAGTAAAGAGAGCTGGTTTTTCAATGATCATCAAGTTGATTTTTGTGTGGAAATTGTGGGCCAAGTGATTGACTTCATGCACCTAGCTGATTGTAATATCTCTTGATGACCCTGTAAATACCAAAGAGAAATTCTGGAATATGCCCTGATGCTTTGTGAGGGTAGTTTTTATCTATTTATTTATTTTTAAATACCTCTTAATCTCTTGTTAATATTACATTCATCAGATTTTTGAAGTATATTCATGATTTTTAGATGCAAAGATCTGGTCTTCAACCTGATGTTGTCAGCTATGCCCTACTTATTAATGCTTATGGGAAAGCAAGAAGGGAGGACGAAGCACTAGCTGTTTTTGAGGAGATGCTTGATGCTGGTGTCAGGTGTGTAGGCACATTCTTAACTTTTCTTCTTTTATAGGGAGCTATAGGTCTTGAAAGTTAAATATGAAAAAAAATGGGTTGTATCAGTTGAACTGATTTAACCTGAAGCTCACTCAACCTGGTAAAGCTAAATTAGTTGGTGGGCTTCTTTGCACACATTTTTCTGTCTGAATTTGAAAGAATAAATTTGGCTCATCGTCTTTGTTTATTTTTCTCTTCTGGTGCTTTGGAGAGTTCAAGATCCAACTCTCCCAAACGAGGTCAATAAAACATCATGATTGAATTATGAACTCCAGTATACCAACCTATAACTATATTGAAACTTTAAGAAGAATTAGATGATGTCTCGCGCGATGCGCGGATACTTTATAATTTCATTTGAAATCATTTTTATGTATATTAAGACCTACATATAATATTTATATTTGTTCACAATATTGTTATATACTTTGAAACTTGATTTTCTTAATTCATATTTTATTAAAAAAAATTGTATAATACTATAACACAATAACAAATTATAATATTTATTGTTAAAAGAAAACTTTATTTTTTAAATAGATTAAATGATTTTGAAATCTATAAATACAAGTTTAAAGCATAAAATACTTTTTTATCCTAAAATTACATAAATTTAAGCAACCTCCCAAACACTTCCTCAACCACTCTATTCTCACAACCAAATATGAAGACCCCAATCTCAAACACTCAATCCATTATCTCAATGAAATTAAGGAAATAATTTGTAAGCAACATAAAGAGAATATGATTAAACAAAGAGAAATTGGATTAAAAACACATCTATTTATCAAAATTTAATTGCCTTTAGTTGGACTTCTATATCCTTTAAAAAAAATGAAAAACACTTTGAAATCACCATTAATTTTTACTTTTATCACTATGGCTTATACCACACAAAATAGCAGTAAAAAAAATTACAAAGAAACCTACAAATTATGAGTTAAAAAAAAAAAAAAAAAAAAAAAAAAAAAAAAAAAAAAAAAAGCCAACTTCATAAATAATCAATTAGAAGGGTTTTTTTTTTTTTTTTTTTTTTTTTTTTTTTCTTCTTCTTCTTCCTTGAGTTCTAAAACAAAATACATTTATGACTTTCCCAAACCAAAATTGCAAACACCCAAAGACTCAAAGCAAATCACAATCTTCACAAAATCCGCAGCATTTGACTTCAACATCAAATTGTAAATTGAATTAAAAACGCAAGCCCCCTTCCTTGGTCATAGCCTACTCATATGGACTAGGGTCAAATGATACGAAAATATTGGAGTTATGTAGATGTTGTTGAAAAGTTGAAGGTAAATGACATCGTTTTTTGTCTAGGTGTATTTGAGATGAGATGTCATGAGGGCTATGGGCATATAAAGGAGTAGAAGTGAAAATGGGGAATGAAAATGCAAAGAGTTTTGCGTGTGTGAGAGAGAGGAAAAGTCTTGAAATATTGAACTAAACGAAACAAATAGTAGTCTTGAAACATTGAATTAAAGGAAACAAAAATTATTCTTGAAACATTGAACTAAAGGAAATAAAGAGTCTTCTATTTTTAAATTTGTTCTTATCTCTAATGTGGCTTAAAAGTGTTTCAATTATCTTTAAAGAGTACACCATATGACAGAACCTCATACTCTCCCGCATGAGGTTTTTGCTTTTATGAAGGTAATTTGTTTTTCCTAAAAATTAAACAATTTCTAAAATGACTTTTCTTCTTTCTATCTCTACCAATATATCATTCTATTATTTTTGGTGTAGTGTTTGATTGATATTATTCCTTTATGAGAGGTCCATACTTTTTGAAATTATGTTATAGTGTGCTATGTTTTTCCATTTTTTTTCTCTACAGCTAAACTTTTTAAGTTTTAAATAAATTACTCAAATTCCTCGTTATTTTAAAGGAGGTTATCATGATAATCAAAACTCATAGCAAAATTACTTTTTAATATTACTCAAATAATTGATAGACACATTCAAATCCAAAGCTGATATTGTGTTTTGATATAAATTTAAATTCTTACTTCTTACTTCCAAAATAGCTAAAGTAACTCAAACAAAAATCAAACCAAAGTTATAAGAGGGAGAGAGACTACTTGTGCTGGGGAACTTAAAAATACAACACCTAAAGGTGTTAACCTAAAATAGAGTTATAAAAAAACACAATGTTTTATCAATATAAAATAGATCTATAAGAAATAATAAAAAATTGAGAGAGAGAATAATCATTTTTTCAAGCGAGAATGTGAGAGATAATAACAAATTTATAGAAAATTAGATGAGAAGAAAAAAAGTTAAAAGATATAGTAATAAACACCACTTATAAAAAAAAAAAAGTAATAAACACCAAATTATCATAGTCCTGCTATGTAATAAAATAAGACTATATTCGTATACACTATCTTTATAATGTAATAAGATAACATTTATGAAATCAAATAAAAGAAAAAAGATAACAATTTAAAAACACAAAACTAAATTAGATTAACCCAAAGTAGAACTCTAAAGAACACAAAAGTTAATCAACCTAAAATAGAGATGCAAGATTAAAAAATCCACCAAAAAATGGGGAAAAAAATTGAGATATATATATATATATGTATATATTTGTGGGAATTGGGAAAGTTATGTATAGAATGTGAGATAATTGCAAATTTGTAGTAAAATGATGAGAATAAAAAGAGGCAAAAATAAAAGAAGATAAAGGGATAGAGGAAGGATGATATTAAAGTAGATAGTAGTGGGGAGATGAAAAGGTAAAAGGGAGGGAAAAGTTTGGAAAAAGTGTAACAATAATTTGGGGATTAATAAGAAGAAAAAGAGTTAAAAATATGAGAGAGAGAGAGAGAGAGAGTTGAAAATAGGTGGATGGTGTGGCTGCTGATGTGGCTCAACAAGAGCGTACTAACAATAAATGTTACACTTCAACTTTTAAACACATAGATTGAGTTAGGAGTTATTCGCCTTGTTTTTTGTCGGTTATTTTTTCAGGCAGAATTCTGAACTTTTAGTTTCTGGGTTGGTTTTTGTTATGCTGATTGCTTCACCAAGACAAGCTGATGGCAACTGACTAGCCAATGGCTAACTACTATTTGTTTATTAGAGATTTCTATTGGTTTTGAAGATTACAACACCTGTCATTTTGTCTTTTCTCCAGACCAACCCACAAAGCTTATAACATCTTGCTTGATGCATTTGCGATCTCCGGGATGGTGGAGCAAGCTCGCACTGTGTTTAAGAGTATGAAAAGGGACAGGTAATGTGATTACTCTACACTTTCTATCCCTAAATCACCATATGCACTTTATACAAGTTCGAATTTATTCATAGCAAAATGTTTTGAGGCTTCTTTTTGTTGATTTCTCAAAGACAGAAGCTCTTTCCGTTGTGCTCAATAATGTTAATAAGAATATAACCTACTCCTGCATGAACTCTTTTCAGAAGCTGACCTGTTTCAGATATTAGACAATGATTTTGACTAGTTATTTAATTGTATCTCTCTTTCTTTTTGTGAAGCTTAAATTGGTCCGGTTAATGAAGTACATAGGTTGGTATCATTGAGCTATATTCTGGAAGGACCTAGAAGTTGTTGGGTCCATGTCCTCCATGAGGTCATCCATGTCTTGTCATTGCTAACTCAGTGTCAAGTCTTAAAACTTCTAGTGCCAATTTCTTTTTCAGAGATATTTTATATTAGGAATTGCCTAAGTATATCATTGCTAGCAAGTGATCACTCAGTGTTGTTACACTGCTATGCATGTCCATCCATGCCTCTCTCTCTAGATTGCCTGTGTTGTTTCCATCCAGGTGCTGTTGGTCCTGAGTCTGTTCGTTGGTGCAGTGTTGTTTCCATCCAGATGTCTGTTTGACCTTGTGAGGGCTTTCTGTTTTGTTTTTTTTTTTTGGGGGGGGGGGGGGGTGTTGGTCTTTTCTGTGTTTCTTTTCTTTTTTCCTTAAAAAAAGGAAAATAAAAAATCAACTTCTACTATCCGTCTCTCTTTCTTTGTAGCATAAATTTCTCCTCAGACAGTGTTCATGGTGCATCCACCTATCCTTCTGCTTAATTCCTTCCCCCTCTCTCCCTTGGTATTTTGTTTTCTGTCTTGTATGGTAAACTGGTTCGCTTTATACATTCTCTTTTGAGCATGAGGATTCTTTGTAGATGTTCATTTGAAACTTTTATTAGTCAGATAAAAATCCAGTCACCCTATATAGATTTGCTAAGTATAGAACCTCAAAAAACAGGTTCGCTGTAATCCTTTCAAGTGTCTGACAGAGCAAAGGATCATGAAGTACTTTTGTTACGACTATTATTCAATGTCAAGAATGGGAGAGTATTAATTCAATGACCAAATGCATGCCCTTCTAGATGGAAAATAATGTATAGGAGTCATGGATATTGACAAGGGTGCTTAACAGAGTGATAGCTGCCCATGTACATTTGCTGTCTTAATGACAGGGGTGCACTACTCTTTATCATTGTTTGCTTTTGCAGATTTACCCCAGATCTTTGCTCTTATACGACTATGTTATCGGCTTATGTGAATGCTTCTGATATGGAGGGTGCTGAAAATTTCTTCAGAAGACTAAAACAAGATGGATTTGAACCCAATGTTGTCACTTATGGGGCATTGATCAAAGGGTATGCAAAAATAAATAACCTTGAGAAGATGATGGAGAAATATGAAGAAATGCAGGCATGTGGTGTCAAAGCAAATCAAACAGTCTTGACCACAATTATGGATGCATATGGCAAGAACAGGGATTTCGGCAGTGCTGTTGTTTGGTACAAGGAAATGGAGTCTTGTGGGTTTCCTCCTGATCAGAAAGCAAAGAATGTTCTGTTGTCTTTGGCTAAAACAGTAGAAGAACAAGAGGAAGCTAATCAAATTGCAGGAAATTTGGATCAATCTAGCAATGAACATAGACTAAACAGGGTTCCCAGGTTTGTTGATGGGGATTCTGATGATGAACATGATGAGGAAGAAGGGGCCACTTCTTGTGATGAAAGACAAGATGAACTGATACTTTTGAATAGTGATCATGGAAGAAACTTAGGAGGCCTACTGTAAATTTAATATTTTTGTATTTTGTGTTACAGTTGTATTAGTCAGCCTTGAAAATTAATTTATCAGGTCAGTTAAGAGTAGCTATGTGGGACAAATTCATTCCATTGTACCTTAATGGGATTTGGAGATATTTCTGCCTCTCCACGATACACAAAATCTCAGTTTTGATGGTCGAGTATGATATCTTTGAAAATACTCTACTTAGTTTAGTTGCACATTTTTTAGTAGTCCCCATCTGGAGTAATTTGGTATTGTGCAGTTAAATTTTCTTCTAATGGACATTTATGAATTTTTACATTTAGTAACTAGGTGAGATCAAAACTATTTTAACTTTCATCGTACCAATAGATGGGTCTTTAAAGAAGCATACTCTTTGCTAAGAGCATTGTAACTCAACTTGCACCTACTGGTGTTGTTTTCAAGATTCAAATTTTCCTCTTCCCATTGTAACTTTTGAAAAAAAAGTAAAGCATATTTTCTTTTAAGTCATTTTTTCTTTAAAATGGTTGACCCATTAACATTGTGGAAGTATGAATGTATTACCTTCTAGAAGCTGGTGATTGAACTGATGCAAGTTCAGCACTGTTTCATTTATGAATTTATGATTGTTAGAAGAAGTGTTCTCGTTGTTAAGTGCAGAACTGTTGAACGCTTTCCTTTTGGAGAGCCATTGTATTTGACGCTTTCTTCTGGAGTGGGAGAGCACTGTGTTTGAATATGAACTGTCGATTAAGCCATTCATTTGTGGTTGTCTGCTGTAAAACCGTTTTTATTTTTTATTTTTTTTTATAGCTTTTTGAGAATGGGATTGTTTGAAAACAGGTACCTAAAAAATAGTAAAATACACAGGACAATGATACATGTAAGACTATATGATGTAATTAATATAAATGGTAGGGGTTCAAGTTACACTTAGTGTAACTTTAAGGAATGACACATCACTCAATATTTTTTAGTTGAATGTGAATTTTGACAAATTCATCATTAGATTACATTATCTTTGTATATTTTCTATGCTTGCAAAATTTCAAAGTAATCAAGGATTAATAGATATGTCATCGATCAATTGTTTAAATTCAATTTTTTTTTTTTTTTTTTTTTTGTAGTTTAAAATATTGCATAAAAGATGACTTTCTAGATCAAATGGTATATAATATTCGATTGACATGAAAATTAGCATATATATTAAGAAAATATAAAACATATAATCTAATAGTGAAAATTTTAAAATATGAATTCAATAATAAATTATTGGTGGTGTAACAATGTTTAGAGTTACACTAGGTGTAATTTTAATCCAATTCTGAATCCAACTCGTAATATATATATATATATTTATATTACTACTTAAAAACACTTTTAAAAAAAGAGGGAGATTTGATCAATATAAAATTGCAAGGAATTAAAATTAAACTAAAAACTGAAAAGAAGATTGCAAGAACTAAAAAGTAATTTTATTTTCCTTTTGAATAGAATCTAAAAAATAAATAAATTGAAAGAAAGAAACTTGCATTAATTGAAGAACTTTTCCCCTTAAAAAAAAGGGGGAAGGATCCCCATAAGGACGAGTCGAGCAGTGTCATTAACCTAAAAAACTTTCTCCTTGATGAAAAATGAAAATATATTAATACAATGAATTGTAAAAACTCGTTAATGAAAAAGCAAGACTTTGAATTCAAATTAGACTACACCTTGCCTTAAAAATTTATGAAATGCATAAAGGTGGGGTCCTCACAATGAGACCATATGTATAATTAATGCAACAAATATTGTTTTCCACATCTACTCTTATCAGTTATCGTCCCTCTACTGCTCAATCAATTTGTTAGCCAAATGTTTGTAAAAAAAAAAAAAAAATTTGTTAGCCAAATGAATGACTCCTGGAACGAACCTCACCAATGTCAAACTCAATTAGATACAAATGTTTGATATTTGTGTATGATAATTGGGTTAAACCACAAGTTTGGATCTGATTAGTTTTAAAGTTGATTTAAAAAAAGAAAAGAAAAAAGGGTTTTGATTGCATGCTTGGGAATCCGATCTTCAAGTACTGCCAATGTACATCTATGGAAATCAACTTATCCGGGCTGGAATTTCTGGTGATATTACGGCTGGGTATGATCGGAGATGTAGGGTGGTTTCACAGAGTCCCTGACAGTAAAATCATTCATGCATATACTAATATCTCAAATCAAACAAAAAGTTCCACACATACATGCTTATGGTGCACACTATTGAATTTGACTCCCAGCAAGAGTAAATCAACAATCAAAAAGAAAAACAAAAATAGGCTTTCTCAAAGATTTGCTTCCGAGTGCTCTCACATTTTAAATCCACCTTTCACTAAAAGGTGGACAATGATGTCCACTTTCTCATGGCTAATTTGTCCACTTTTTCTTAAAAGTGGTTTACATTGTCTACTTTTAGTAAGAACCCAATTACAAAGGCAGAGTAGGTTTGGTCTGCTTAGCCCACGAGGGATATCAATTCAAATGTGGGTTAAATAGGTGATGATGCCGTTTTTAGAACATTTCAATTAGTTGGATTTATATAGGTGATTCTATGCTTATGCATTTAAATTCTGCAAAACAGGTGAGCTTGATAGGCTTTCGCCTCATTTAGAACATTTCATTCACATGGAAATTAGTAAGTATAATTGGAGTTCAACGTGAATCCCACCAAGGGTATAATAATTAATAAGTGAGACTTATTTAGATGTTTCAGAACACGGTGACGTGGTGATATATAATTTCACATTCATAGTGGATCCTATTAATTAATAAATTCGTGGTAGAGTTTACTATGAATGAAAGAACTGGAAATTTTTTGTCACACACGCTACGCATACATTTCAAGTTCTTACATGGCTCCTAATGATGTAGAAATAACTCAGATTTCATAGAAAACCAATACTGAGACAAACTTACACACATACATAAAAGAACTGTAATTTATTTGTCACACACATACATATTTCACTTACCTCCAATAAATGATGAAGAAATCACTCGAACATAAAACCAATACTCTTACAAACTTACCCGCATACATAAAAGAACTGCAATTTATTTGTCACACACGTGCAGTTCATATTTCTCCTAACGATGGAGAAATAACTCAAATTGCAAAGAGAACAATTACTCTTACAGACATACACTCTTACATAAAAACATTTAGCGCGTATTCGCGCCATCCTCTGCATTTGAAGCTGCCAAACATAAAAACACAGCCTTGAGTTAGTGTAACAGCAAAAATGATGATAAAGTTCCATCTAAAGGCAAAGTTCATTCCAAAAGTATTATAGATAGCAGCAAGCCAACAATCCACAAGACCAGCCTATATAGTTCAAATCTGTGTTGATAAAAAGAAAAAGAAAAAAAGAAAGATAGTATTCATGTTTTTGTAATATTCCAACTTATGACAATGGGATTTTAAGTTAAGTAATAATATTTATAATATATAAAAACTTATTATACAAAATCGACTACTAGTATTTTTGGTGATGCAAAATGCATTATTATTATTATTATTATTTTATTAATGAATTAATTAAATTTTGCATTTCCAATGCTCTCATAACCACTAGTCCACAACACATTGGACCTAAAATATATTATATAATATATGATATCTTTTTAGCTAGGTTTTTTACTTATTTGTATTATTGATCCGGACTAAAATGTTAGCATTATCCTTCAAATCAATAATAACAGGGCTCATGCAAAGTTTAATAGGTGTTGACTTTTTATGTTTATTTTCAAACTACAATGTTAGAACCAAAGAGTCCTATAAATTAATAAGTAGCATATTTTCGAACACGTCTAGGGTTTCACATTACTAATCACACATACATATATGCATTTTTATTTTTTTTTTGCTTAAAAAAAGATTTTTAAGTAAACTATATACGTTATCTCAAACACAGACTCTCCCCATTGCAATGAGTAATGATGGAGCTATTTGGCTTCGTGTTGTGTACATGTATAATGGGTTCTACGAAATGAGTAATGGTAGGATCATAATTTTTGTCATAATTTGCTCATGTGTCCAGTTGTGAGTGGTAGAGTAAAAATAATAGATTCATATGAGTTCACAACTTCTCTATTTACAACTTACCAAGTGAGCGAATTATGATAAAACCGTAAAAGTAGTGGCAAAAATTGTATTTCTAGCATTTCCCTAACCAAACATTCCTGCTTCAAAAAGCTTCTTGTCACAGTCAAACATAAGCGCCCATAAGAAATACCCACCAAGTGTTTTAGCGTTGGCAAACTCAATCTTCTTCCGAATCGATGTCAGTCCATCGTACCCAACCCAAAAGGTTCCAGAATATGAGTACTCCGATACAGTGACCTCATCATTAACTGGTTGTAAGTTGCAGTTCACTATGTCATGATAGGGCGCCATAACATCCTCATTTGCAGGATCTCCAACAGCATGTTGATTTGGATCTTGCAATGTCCAAGTTCTTCCATAAAGTGGTAGCCCCTTGACTAATTTACTTGGGTGAAGCCCAGCTTTGATCCAGGACTTAATGCCAAAGCTAGAGCTGTTTTCACTTGTTTCATAGAGACAAGCATGTGCAGCAGTGACTGCAGTGTCCCGGCTTGAGTGATAATCATAGCACCTCAGACCAACAAAATCAACACAATCTCTTATGGCTTCGATACGGTAAACTATTTCACTATGGTCTTTGACAAAGCTGGGTTTAAAAAAAACCGCTGCACTTAGAAATAGTCCATTTTTATTAGCAGACTCAGAAATGATAGCTGCACGCCACTCTCGAAAGAGCAACGCGAGGTTTTCCATGTCTAGTGTAGTTTTTGGATATTCCCAATCAAGGTCCAGCCCAACAAAGCCATATTCTCTAGCCACCTGAATGGAGGACTGGATAAAGGATTGACGACCCGCGAGGGTGCTTGCCATGCTGGAGAAAATGTCAGGCAAAGGGTTTGGGATTTCAGAATCAGGACGGCCACCAATGGATAGGAGTGGCTTTATTCCCTTGTTCCGGAGGACTTCAGTGAATATTGGCTTTATAATTATGTAATTTTCGGGATCAACCCCAACAGAAGCATAGAAGACGTGAGTGAAGCAGGAGGATGGGATGTCTATGGGATGGTACTGATTAGCTTGCTTTGAAAGCCACTAACCACCTTTGATTCCATTCATAGATGATTTAGTGTCGGTAGGTAGCTTGGACATATATTGGATGGTATAGGCAATGCAGAAGGTGAAGCTGATATCTAGCTCTGGCTGATAAGTATTTGTGTTGTGGTGCAATCGAAATACTTGTAGTCAGGCAGAGAGATTGAAAGGCATTTCTTATTCAGCTTATTTTTGCTACTATTTATGAATCTCACTACACTTTTTGGTACTATTCATGAGCCTTACTGTACTATTTCAACTAACTTTTACCTTTATCTGTAGTACTTTCAGTAATAAATTTTCAGTTTTAGCAAAATAAACGATATCCAAACAAACCCTTAGTATGTGTGTACACAAAGAAAATTTTCAATTTACCCCAAAATATGTAATCTTGGCCCCCTCCCTCCAAAAAAGTTATAAATTGGCCCATGAAATCCAAAGTATATGTTCTATTCTATCCCTTTTGCCCAGTTGCCTGAAGAATAATTATAGTAACCTCTAAATAATAATAAAAAAAAATAAAGCACAAATTTGGTTTAAAGAAACCCAATTGCCCAAAAAATAATATGAATTAGAACCCAATTGCTCCAAAAGTAACATGAATTACCTACAGACAAACTAATATTGACAACAAAAGTAAAGCACAAATCTAGCACTATATCAAATCGTATGATTTTCACTTCACTCGGTATGACCTGTGAAGTGTTTAATGTTATTTTTTTTTAAAGTTACTTTTTAAAAAGTTTTTAATTGTGTTTGTTGTAATAATAATATTAATTTTTTTTATTAAAAATATTATATAATGAGTTTGATGTAATAAATTATTTGGTAGTGTTACTTGTAGGGACACGATTCTCAAGCGGCCCAGCAATGACGTTGGGCTCGCACGTGAAGGATCCCTCACAATAAGATTTGTAGAGAGTGGGCTTGAAAGGCTAGCGTTTGGCCACAGGGCGTTAGGGAAACTCAGATAAGAAAAGGCTTCAGCCTGGATATCCAAGCCCTACAACTTCGTAACTTGAGGGATTGGACTCCTCGGATCATGTCCGAGGAGCACTAATGTCTTTCTCCGGTTACCCGGCGGTGGGTTTTTCGTGGTGGTGTACATATATTGTCCGGTCATTCTCATCCCTGGAGTTTTTCCCAGGAAGTGAGATGGGGATCCCATTCTGATTAGTTTATCTTCTCTTTTATACTAGCCTACGTTCGATGTCCCTCGTCCACGTGTAGGGTCAACTTTTTTTTAAGACTGCTATTTGTCCCGTCAGTCTAATCCCGGAATTGTTGGGGATGGTTAATAAAGCCTAAGAATCAGGTTCTGTTAGGTGTAGAGTCTTATCAGTGAAGGGTAATAAGGGTAACTTACCTAAGATATTTTAGATCTTCTTACCAATTTTCCTTTACCTCTTTTTACCCCTCTTCTTAAGGGAGCTTTGGGTCGGCCGAGGACTAAACCGTCCTCGGCTGCGTCTCTGGCCATCTTTGCCCTTATATATTTTTTAAGCTTTGGGCCATAACTTTTTTCGGCTTAGGCTTGTGGACTCTCCATGAGCAAGTGGGCCTGGCCCATAAATTATTGGGCCCCACAATAGCCCCTCAAAACCCTGCTGTCCAACATCTTGGTTGGAAAGGTGGGTTTTGATAATGCCGAGCCTTTGCTGTGGCTCATTTATTTCAGCCCTTGATTGACGCTGGCGGCTCTTCACCTCCCCAGGGAATGTGCCGGTCTTCAAGACGTTTCCCTCAATTTACGCACGACGCATTTATGCCGTTTGGTTATCCGAAGCATGCCTTTAATATCTTCCTTTTACGAGACCTCCCAAATCTAACGGTTATTGACAGCGTGGGGAAACGAAACGGATGTGTATTTGTTTGCAGACTTCCCTGGAGATCTGAATGTATTATGACCCCTTTTCCTCGTCCCCTATATAAAGGGAGAGGACAAAAGCTAATTTTATCATACTTGAATCCCTCATATTCCTCCCAGAGTTCACTTCTTCCCTCTGGTTATACCTTATCCGATAATACGTTCAGCACAGTTGTCAGCCATGAATAAACCCTTCTATTCCAAAAAACACCATGTCTTAATAAAGCTTGAGATGGCTCGGTCAGGGCAAGGATGGCGGAGACTCAAGATTTGTCTCCCTTTCCTTTTAGCCAAAATCCGAAGCAGGGACTCGTCACATCTTACTTTCGGTGTGACTGAGTCAAAAACATCCCTTATCAACATCCCTTATTACCACCACCCGCTCTCTCATGAGCATATCTAACATGGCGCTAGCGTGTTAGGAGTCAGGACTGGGGCAGGGACTAAATGCCCCTGCTTCTTCCTCTCTTCGTTCACTGGCGCCGCCCTTTACCTCTCTTTCTTCCTTCTCACCTTTTCCCTCTTCTTCTCCTCCTTCCTACTCATGTCCTCCATCTTCTTCATTCATCTCCTCCATCCTCTTCTTCCTTTGCGCTCCTTGATGACAAGAGCTTGCTGAAGTGCTTCCATGTGTTCCAATTCTTCTTCCTTCTCCTTCATCTTTTTCTAAAGAAGGTTCTTCTCTTGATATGAACAGTACTGAGGCAGAGATTGGAGAGACTTTGAAGGCGAGTTTAAAAGACATCTGACTGTTTACTTATCTGTATTACGGATGCTATTGTTGCTTTGGCAATTCATTTTTGTATAGGCTTGTTTAAGCCCTTTTTTGTACGTTGTAATAATTTTTCATATTAATAAAAGCTACTGTTACTTTACTTCGCATGTTCTGTTTTTATGTTTTTACAAGTTTACAAGCGCTGCTCGGCACAATAATATAACATTTGAATCAATGACAACTAAGGCTAAAATATTTGCTAATAAAAAGATGTCATCATAACTTTAATAAAATTATTCGACATAGCAATGCCGACCAGTGAGGGACGAAGCTCACCTTACAATTAGCCGAGATAAGGATTAAGTGCTCGATACGGTATAGGAAGTAACTATCCGAGGACTTGTCACCCGCCAAATGAACAGTTTCCTTAAGCTAATGAACATTGGGTCATTTCGCCATCTTCTTAACACACTGGCCTTAACCTTTTGCAGTATTTGAGCCGAGAACCTTCCCCATCCGAGTAGTTGGTTTCCCCATAGGCTTGAGTCCAAGGACCATGCAAGTTCTAGGCTCTGTCCAAAACTTATTTATTTATTTATTTTTATTTATTTATTTTTTTTTTGTGTACTTGGTTTCCCCATAGGCTTGAGTCCGAGGACCATGCAATGCCCTGGTTCTGTCCAAGACTTATTTATTTTATTTTTTATTTATTTATATTTTATTATTATTTTTTTTGTGTACTTGGTTTCCCTATAGGCTTGAGTCCGAGGACCATGCAATGCCTTGGTTCTATCCAAAACTTTTTCCAGTACTTGGTTTCCCCATAGCCTTGAGTCCGAGGACCATGCAAGGCCTTGGTTCTGTCCAAAACTTTTTGGGTTCAATTTTTCCCTTTCATCAGGTATTTCACGAGGCGCCGAGCAGGAGGTTATCCTCGGCAACGGCTATTCCTTGGCGTGGGCCGTAATCCTTGGGCCCTCATGCAGAACGGGCATGGGTCGCGAATTCACTAGGCCCACGAATTAAGAGGTATTTCTGCAGCCTTTGGCCACGCGGTACTTTCTGACGTCCCAATGTTCGAGGTGCGCCTTTACAAGGCTCCTTTAATCTTGTGGTTGCAGTTGACTTTGGAAGTTGAGCCAGAACTATTTTGTCTGTAGCGTCCCTTGGGATGCTGCATGAATTAACTGTCACCACCTTATTCCCTTAAATAGATGGGAAAGGCAGTTGTTTTATCTACACACAACTTCTTCAGCTTCCTCCCTTAGCATAACATGTTTGAGGCAAGGGTTGGGAAGAAGGAACTCTCCCTGCCACAGAAGCGCCGTGTCCTCCTGAGACTCAAAACAGTGAGGTATGGGCATCGGAAGCATAAGTTCAAGAGAATACTCCATTTCGACCGAGGGGAAAGGGTGTCTCTCCCTCTTTTAGTCAAAATCCGAAGCAGGTTCTGTTCATGCCAGAATTTTGGTGTGTCAGAAGAAAGATTCTCCGCCATCAGCGCCTCTGCCTTGTGGCAGGCAAATATTTAGAGAAAGCCCCTCAACTTCCGGCTCCCTGCACCTTTCTTTCAGCGGTGTCAGGCTCAAGTTGGGTTTCTTTTGCTGCCTGAAAATGGGTATGTAAAAGCATTGAGGAAGAACGAGGTCTTGGAGCAGTAGCCAACCTCTCCTCTGACCCACCTCATCGGCTTTCTCTTATTCTCTTGTATCTTTCTTTTTGGTTATGTGGTTAGCTTTAGTAGCCAACCCCTCGTCTGTACTGCTCCTCGGCTTTGTTTTATTTTCTGCATCTTCCTATTCAATTACGTAGTGAGCTCTGACATAAGCTGATTCCAGCTTTTCATTGTACGCTGTACTATTTCTTTGTTTTAGTAAAAATAGAAATTTATTTACATGTTTTGAGTACTGATCTTTTGGCAACACTACTTTGTGAATGGGTGTGCTCCATGGGTGTGTTTCTTCAAGAATATTTAGAGCAAGATACCTTGAAACATAATCTAACTAACTCTAATTTACCAATACTACCAGGCATTATATTGATAATTCATAGTAAATCAAATTTAGGAAACTAACCGGGGTAACAGTTGAATATTCTGTGATAAGCGCGTGAATACCGTCCAAGACTGATAATCTCTAAATAATCCATGCGAGTAGTCGACTGGGAAGTAGGGAATTTCGATTGCGCTTTTGTGTACTTGGTTTCCCCATAGGCTTGAGTCCGAGGACCATGCAAGTCCTAGGTTCTGTCCAAAACTTATGGTTTTTCTTTTACGTACTTGGTTTCCCCATAGGCTTGAGTCCGAGGACCATGCAAGGCCTTGGTTCTGTCCAAAACTTGTAAGATATCTTTTTTGTACTTGGTTTCCCCATAGGCTTGGGTCCGAGGACCATACAAGGCCTTGGTTCTGTCCAAAACTTGTAAGATTTCTTTTTTGTACTTGGTTTCCCCATAGGCTTGGGTCCGAGGACCATACAAGGCCTTGGTTCTGTCCAAAACTTGTAACATTTCTTTTTTGTACTTGGCTTCCCCATAGGCTTGGGTCCGAGGACCATACAAGGCCTTGGTTCTGTCCAAAACTTGTAAGATTTCTTTTTTGTACTTGGTTTCCCCATAGGCTTGGGTCCGAGGACCGTACAAGGCCTTGGTTCTGTCCAAAACTTGTAAGATTTCTTTTTTGTACTTGGTTTCCCCATAGGCTTGGGTCCGAGGACCATACAAGGCCTTGGTTCTGTCCAAAACTTGTAAGATTTCTTTTTTGTACTTGGTTTCCCCATAGGCTTGGGTCCGAGGACCATACAAGGCCTTGGTTCTGTCCAAAACTTGTAAGATATCTTTTTTGTACTTGGTTTCCCCATAGGCTTGGGTCCGAGGACCATACAAGGCCTTGGTTCTGTCCAAAACTTGTAAGATTTCTTTTTTGTACTTGGCTTCCCCATAGGCTTGGGTCCGAGGACCATACAAGACCTTGGTTCTGTCCAAAACTTGTAAGATTTCTTTTTTGTATTTGGTTTCCCCATAGGCTTGGGTCCGAGTCCAAAACTTGTAAGATTCCTTTTTTGTACTTGGTTTCCCCATAGGCTTGGGTCCGAGGACCATACAAGGCCTTGGTTCTGTCCAAAACTTGTAAGATTTCTTTTTTGTACTTGGCTTCCCCATAGGCTTGGGTCCGAGGACCATACAAGGCCTTGGTTCTGTCCAAAACTTGTAAGATTTCTTTTTTGTACTTGGCTTCCCCATAGGCTTGGGTCCAAGGACCATACAAGGCCTTGGTTCTGTCCAAAACTTGTAAGATTTCTTTTTAAGTAATTTTTTCTCTACACTTATTTATTTTTCGAAGGTTAACCCCTAGGCCAGGGAGGGGAGAGTTGGCTTGAGGCCGGAAGCCCCTAGAGCTGCCCGCGCCGTTAGCAGTGCAAGGCGTAGCCCCTAGCAGAAGCTTGTGTCAGAGCAACAACTGCACGTCGCCGGAGATGGGAAAAACTCACGAATCTCTGCTTGTTAGAGAGTTGACTCATGCGCCACCCGTGCCAACGCGCAAGCCTCCCCACAGACGGCGCCAATTGTAGGGACACGATTCTCAAGCGGCCCAGCAATGACGTTGGGCTCACACGTGAAGGATCCCTCACAATAAGATTTGTAGAGAGTGGGCTTGAAAGGCTAGCGTTTGGCCACAGGGCGTTAGGGAAACTCAGATAAGAAAAGGCTTCAGCCTGGATATCCAAGCCCTACAACTTCGTAACTTGAGGGATTGGACTCCTCGGATCATGTCCGAGGAGCACTAATGTCTTTCTCCGGTTACCCGGCGGTGGGTTTTTCGTGGTGGTGCACATATATTGTCCGGTCATTCTCATCCTTGGAGTTTTTCCCAAGAAGTGAGATGGGGATCCCATTCTGATTAGTTTATCTTCTCTTTTATACTAGCCTACGTTCGATGTCCCTCGTCCACGTGTAGGGTCAACTTTTTTTTAAGACTGTTATTTGTCCCGTCAGTTTAATCCCGGAATTGTTAGGGATGGTTAATAAAGTCTAAGAATCAGGTTCTGTTAGGTGTAGAGTCTTATCAGTGAAGGGTAATAAGGGTAACTTACCTAAGATATTTTAGATCTTCTTACCAATTTTCCTTTACCTCTTTTTACCCCTCTTCTTAAGGGAGCTTTGGGTCGGCCGAGGACTAAACCGTCCTCGGCTGCGTCTCTGGCCATCTTTGCCCTTATATATTTTTTAAGCTTTGGGCCATAACTTTTTTCGGCTTGGGCCTGTGGACTCTCCATGAGCAAGTGGGCCTGGCCCATAAATTATTGGGCCCCACATTACTTTTTAAGAAATGAGAGAAATTTGTCAATTTTATGTCAAAATATTATTTAAATGGTTAGGTAGATGTAGAGTAAATTCTTTATAATTAATTATTGTTGCCTTTAAATGGTTTCAATTGTTATTTTGGATAGTTTTTAATTATTAAATTCAAGATTTTTCCATTTAAATATATGTTGGTGATTAATTAAGCCTTAAAGCTCAATATATATATATATATATATATATTTGCATTTTATAATAACTTAGTTTCACATAATATGCATTCATTATATAAGTTAAAAGTAAAATATTCATTTATTTTTATTATCTATTCTATTATTTAATTTTAAGTAAATTAAAAAAAATTATTTACATATAAATTTTGATTAAGTTGTGTATCACATGGGCATAATGCTAATTTCATTGTAAAACCCAAGTCTTGTACCACTTAATTTGTTTTTTTGTTTTGTTTTGTTTTGTATTTTCCAATTAAATAGCCGTCCCACTATAAATGAGAAAGTATAACCTTTAAAAAATTTTGAAAAAGAAAAAAAAGTTCAAAATGCTAATTTTCTTTTAATTTCAAATTTGAGTTAAATTCTAAATCATATTATATCATATCATATACAATATAATAAAAGTTGAGTTTAAAAGCCATAGTTATACCAAGTGGCTGCACCAAATTACAAGTTTTTTTAGATAATAACAATATAAGAACAATAAGTTAATTGTACTTATCAACTTTTCTTCTATTGCTTCAATTCTTTGGATATACTAAAGTATAATAGTTTATAGCGAATTATTATTGTAGGGATGATAGGCCCAGTTGTGTGTATTGGGTCGGGGGTCTGGTTCGAGGACGCCTAGTAGTTTGAGGATGGGTAAACATTGTTATGGAGGTCGGCATTATTGAATAAAGAAAGGGGTCTAGTTACGATGTTCCAAGAAGGTGGTCTGAGGAGGGATATCACCTCGGTTGAGTGAAGCAG
Source organism: Quercus robur (assembly GCF_932294415.1). Lineage (NCBI taxonomy): Eukaryota > Viridiplantae > Streptophyta > Magnoliopsida > Fagales > Fagaceae > Quercus > Quercus robur. The sequence continues at coordinate 86,452,968 of NC_065535.1, forward strand.
AGGTCAGAAGGTGCGGTTTGCCATCCCGAAACAACGTTCCAAGAGATTCTATTGATAAGGATATACATCATGAAATCACAGGACAAAGAAAAGCTATGAAAGCACGAGACAAAGAAAAGTTATGAAATATCTAAAGGAAAGTTGCTACTATCACATTGAATACTCTGTAGCTAACTCTTTGACCGCATTAATGAGAAAGTGATACCTGAACAGTAATTTTTAGCCTTACAGCTACTCCCAAAGAGTTCAGGAAGGTGCTGATAGGATAAAGATCAATACCAGCAATCTAATCTACAAGTGAAGGGTATAGATGAAAGAAGGAATATAGTATAAAATAGAAAGAAGACCCTGAGAAAAAGGGATAGGAGAATTAAGAGAAAAATACTATAGCAACAAGAACTGTGCTTGTAATCAAATTTAAGAAATATATACAAGAACTGATCTCCTCGGATTGTGCTGAGGATGATTTTCTTTAAATAAAACCAATCTATCTTTACGTTATTGTCATCTAGATCCATTATAATTGTTACTAACTCATTAGAGCCTAGTTTTCTAACCCACTCTCTACAAATTCATTGTATTGGGCTCTTTGAGCCTAGATCCTTTTACCTTTTGGCCTTAGGAACCAAATTGTGTCCTTACAATTATTATTATTATTATGCTTTGTCCTAATTCTATCTTATTTGATTTTTAGAGAAAATCACATTTTATCCCCCTAAACTATGCCCATATTACACTTAACCCCCTTAAACTATGTGGATGCACACTTAACCCCTCTAAACTATATTATTCCCTGCATATTTTGCACCCCACCATTAGTTAGCTGTTAATTTGGACGGAATTTAAAGTAATGTGACCTGCACTCGACATTTGCAATGATAAAAAAGACCAAATTAAGATCAAGGATATGTGATACACATTTAAAGAAAAAATAAATTGAATACACTGTTGTTTGATTGTAAATTGTAATAAAATGAAATTAAAATTTGACAGTAGAATAAAATATGAGCACCAAACACATGCAAGAACATACATATATGCATTGAGTTTAATTTTGTTACAACAAACAACCACTCTCTTACACGTTTGCACACATGCCTATTGATGCATATTATATCTTCTAAAATTATACACGATTACACTCGAATAGATGGTTTTACTATAAAACACGTAGAATATGGTACTTGATCTCCAACAGATAGTTGAAATCTCCTGATCAGAGCTCACATCAGGGAAGATAAGGAAACATTCATTCACATTAATCTTGGATCCATGCCCTCGATGCTGCATATTAACAAGTTATAACCAAATATTAATTAATTTAATGAAAAGTATTTAAAATTCCATTTGAAAAGTTCATAGTATGTCGTGTTATAACTAAATTGCTCTTCCACTCTATCAGAAAAAGACAAAGAATAAAGTTAAAATTTTAGAGTACATTAAATTCGAGTAATTATTATTAAAAGAAACATATATATATATATATATATATATATAAAACTTTTCCACAACTTGTTTAATGTGGTGAGTAAAAGAAGCACATTAGATTAATAGTGTGAAAAAAAAATAAGTTATTTATTTATTTTTTTGAGAAGAAAAAAGAAGTTTAGTATGTGAATAGCAGGTATTTTTTTTTTTCTTAAATGAGAATGTATAGTGACACCAAATTGTCACGGATTATTTCACCAAAGTTTTTGTGAGTGATAGTGAGATAAGTTTATAAGAAAACCCGTAATATTTTTATGAAAGGATAAAAGTTTTGGTCAAGTGCTCATGTGTATTGTATTTATCAAGATTATGATACTTTTGATCACGTATCATAATCTTTGACAGATTCAATGCATGAGCACTAACCCAAAATTTACTCTCCGAAAATTTTGGTATTTGGAACAAAATATATTGAATGAGGTTACCTTGTGCTGTGACTTTCCATTCAGTATCATAGCTGATGGCCCAAAAGAAATACCCACGAAGCCCAAGTGCCTGAGCAAACCCAACCTTCACTGTTGTAGACAGAGCATCATCATACCCAACCCACAATGACCCAACATAAGAATAAGTAGATACAGTATTCACGTCATATGCTATAGTGGCATCATTCTTCTTATTAAACTCCACCACCTCAGAGTAAAGAAGCACACCATCATCTCCTGGGCCCACACCAACTGCTGGTGCTCCTACTCCATGCAATTTGGGGTCTTTGAGCTTCCATGATTTTCCATAGAGTGGCAAGCCCATGACTATCTTGTTTCCAGGTACTCCAGCCCTGATCCAAGACTTAAGCCCATAGATTGAGCTCAAATTAGTGTTTGGGTCAAACAATGCAGCATGGGCCCCAGTTGCAGAAGTGTCCCATGACCCATGATACTCATAACACATCACATTGACCCAATCCATGTAGTTCTTAATCGCAGCCGCCGGGTAGGAGCGGCGGTCACCGTATACAAGGAAGTCCGCCGAGTAGTATACGGCGGCGGTGAGCAGTAGAGGGGGCCTATGTGTGATCCTAGCCTCTTTTTCGATTGCATAGCGCCACTCTTTTAGTAATTGGGCAAAATAATTCATTTCCTTCGGGCTTTCAGGGAATTCCCAGTCCAAGTCAAATCCATCAAACCCATATTTACGTGCAACATCAATAGTAGCATTTATGAAGATTTGACGTGTCAACGCTTTGGATGCCATGCGACCAAAACGGTCTGGATCAACACCTCCTCCACCAATGGAGTAAAGAGCCTTCACAGATGGGTTTTTGAGATGAAGGGTGGTGGCGAAATTTGAGAGGTTCTTAGCTTCTGAACTTGATATGTTGAACTTGAAGGTAACGTTGCTAGGCACAAGAAAAGCATAGATGATGTGAGTGAAATATGATGTGTTTATAGCTGAAGGTGGGAGATTATCTAATGCCCATGAAGGGTAATAACCAGCTTTGACCACTGGATGTGATGCTATGACACATCCAGTGGAGATGAACAAAGAGAATACAATAGAAAGAAAGTACACAAAGTTGAAGCTTGCCATAGTTTGAAATTGAATGATCCTCTCAAGTGGAGTTATCATTAAGAGAGTTCAAGATAGTTTATATAGGGAACATAAAGCTGTGAAACAGCAAGGGGATTGGACTTTTTTTGTAGAAGGTTCTAAGCTTTGATTTTTTTTTTTTTTTTTTAATTTTTTTTTTTTGGGTAAACTTTGAATGGCTATGTTCATCTTTGACTCTACCAAAGTAGATAAGTATAAGGTCACGACAGGATATGGATTCTAGTATCCAAATAAAAGTAATAATTACAATGATTTTGTCATGCAGTGGTTAATATCAAGAGCGACCACAGATAATTCCATAATTTTTTTGATAATTCCATAATTTTTTTATTATAATTTTAATGTAGCAGATTATGAGTAGTTAACTATCATTTACACGTTTCTAAAAAAAAAAAAACTATCATTTACACATAAAATCAACTATTTTTTTTTTCCACCGATGACACTACCACGTTATAATTGTGATAAAAAGTTGTAAAAAATTTTGTATTCGTAGACTTTTTCTAATATCAAATTATCAATGCAAAAATGTTAGGCACACTATTTTGACAAGTGCATTAATAAGACTGTGCGTTTGAATACCGCTTATTTTCCTGAAAACTGAAAACAATAAAAAAAAATAATAATAAAGTTATTGTTCAAGCTGAAAATTCTGAGCATTTGCCTTAATGCACTGTTCATGTCCCATGAACAGTGCAAGAGGCGCTGGTTCAAAGAAAAAAAAAAAAAAAAAGGAGGAAAACACAGACGCTAGCATTTTCATCCGTATCCAAACCAACACCAGTTTTCTTGTGACTGCTTCAGACTAGTAGAGCTGGAGGTTAGGTAAAGGATTAATTTCTCTAGAAATTAAGTCGTCTTTTGCGACTGCTTCAGACTAGTTTTCTAGAAATAAAGGCATATTTGATAATGTTTTTCGAGTAATATTGTTTAAGTGTTGTAAAAATACGTGTGAATGAAAAAGTATTGTGAAAATATGTGTTGTGTTGTTTGAACAACGAAAATTATTGTTTAAACAACACAACTAAATAGCCCGACGTGACTCCATTTTTGATTTGTTAACTTTCTACTAGTACAAAATGAGTGAGTTGTAGCAAGCTAGCAATATAACTCTATAAAATTGATGGTAAATTTGAATTGGATTGGACAAATCTCATCAGCAACTTCAAAGAATAGATTAGATTTGATTTTGTCATCCCTTAATTTCTTGCAACTAAATTCTTAGTGTGTGTTTGTTTAGCAACTAAATTTTGTGTTATTGTTGCGTCTGCATTTTTTGGCTGGTCCCATGGCACTGTTCATGGATCAGCCAAAGCACAAAAATGCGTGAACAGTATTTTGCCTTTTAATTAATATTTTGTTGTAGTGTTTTTAGTAATAAGTTTTCAGTTTTCAGCAAATAAGCGGTATCCAAACAGTCCTTTAATATAATATTAACTCTCACTAAGCATGAGGTGGGAAAAACAAGAGAGAGAGAGAGAATCTAAATTATATATATATATATACTATGAACAAATGGTTTGGTTATTATTAACATAGTGATTATAATATATGAATGACTGAAGTGTATGGTGTCTAAATGTTTCTTGGTGGTTTTTTTGGTTGTCCTGCATTGTTGTATACTTGTATTCATATGTATTCTTAGAGCATTCTCATCAAGAATTCTAAAATTTTTAGCATTTAACACTTCAAAAATCTACTTTATTTATTATACCATCCCACTTTAAGATACATCAAACATCAAAACTTCTATATTTTTTACTATTTTATTTAAATAATATAAACTACTCATTAAAATAATAATAAAACAACTCCACACAAACCACCAGCCAACCCTCTCAGCCAACTTGAGAATAAAAAACTATTTCTTTTTTACAATTCAGGCTACAGTGAGCTTGTATTAATACAAGCTCACTGTAGCAGTATGCCAAAACTTTTACAATTTGAAAGCTTTGATGGAGTTGCTTTTTTGGTGTTTTGATGCTAAAATTTTGCATATACTCCTTTTAGCATCCTTAACCCCCCGGATATAATTAAAAAAAAAAAATGAAGTCATTGTCTGATATTTTATATTTTGTCTTATGGGATTTCGGATATTCCAATATCCTCCTAGACAAATAATGGAATGCTAATCAATCAGGTTTTGCATTGGCTAGGTTGGGCCCTCCAAAAGGATAAATTATCAGTTTTTTTGATCACATACAATGATTCTAACTTTAAAAATAAACATAGTATTATGTAAAGAGAAACTCATATAGGATATGAGTCCGACTTGACATTTTTTAAATGTTTTGACAACTTTTTCTATTTCTTATAAAAGTAATATCAAAACTTTATTAAAATAGTTTGTTAACAATTTCCCTTAGTGCACTCATTAAGAAAACTCTTCTAATAATATATAGCTATATTAATTTAGTATGACTATTGGTTTAGACTTGGTTTAGTTCAAGTGCATTCAGTGTACTGGACCCGGTCAGATGGTGATACATGTCTAAAAGTGAATACATGTGGTAATTTCAACGGGTCCAGTACTATTCGACATTGGATCTAAGCCTGACCCTATTGGTTTAGTTAATTTTTGAATTTTCAAGAAAGTACCACAAACAATTAATGATATTTATTTCTATAGGTTTGGCTTACTTCCAATACTTTTTAAAAAAGAACTTCCTTTTGTTTTAATGAAAGATTATCACATCACCCACTAACTAAATAAAAGGTGGGGATTAAAACCCATTACCACTTGCCATTGTATATTTAAAACAAAAGAATTTATCTAATTAAAAGAATATTGAAGGTAAGCGAAACTTCTATGCTATACTATCTATAACAGGATTTCCCTCTTTAGACTTAACTTTTATGTGGTTCAGAAATACCTCTAAACCCTACATTCAAGTGGACAAAACTTGAGGATAATGCGGTAAAAATATATCTTCAACTCCACTTAAAATGCCTACAAAATAGGAAACTCTACTACTAATCCATGTTTTTAAAACAAACTTATCCAAAATTTAAAAAAAAAAATAAAAATTTCAATCAACTTTTTATATTTCCTTCAAGACCAGGTTCCAACATTTTTTATTTATTTATTTTACTTTATCAAGACTTATTGATTTCTTTTATTTATTATTTGGGTTGTATCATAATCTAAAAATTGAGATGAATGGAAAATTATGGCACTAAAAAAAAAAAAAGCCTCATCACACACACGAAGTGCATGTGATGAATCTAATATATATATATATATATATATATAGGGGAAATATAACAATGGTTTCAAGAAATGACAGTTGGCTAATTGTTTAGTAGAAATTAAATTAATTTTATCTGCATATAATTGTCTTGATCTGGCTGTGCTTGGAGATGAGTGTTTCTACATTCACATGTTGGTTTGTTTATCCACTTTTCCTATTTGTTTTCTCTTACAAGTTTCTGGGGACACTTCCGGTTCAAAGTTGCTAGTCGTTATTAATTCCAGTCCTTATTATTGATCCCAAATTTGTCATTTAAAATTACACCAGAATTCTAGAAATAAAATAAAGTTGACTTGTGCATCATCTAGATGTAACAAAAGTTTTGTCATAATTGGTTTTTGTGGTCAGCGCTCGACAATTTCAAATTGGATTTTGGTGGATTCTGCTAGCTGCGCATTTAGTCAAAAACCGAGGTTAGATATTGTGAATGGTCAATTATATGTAGTTTCAAACATGAATGTGGTAATTACCTTAAAAGAAAAAGATGATACAGTAGCCAACATGTGATGATTAGCTTTATTATATTAAGAAGAAGAAAATTTTAAATCCACCTTTCACTAAAAGGTGGACAATGTTGTCCACTTTCTCATGGCTAATTTGTCCACTTTTTCTTAAAAGTGGTTAACGTTGTCTACTTTTAGTAAGAACCCAATTACAAAGGCAGAATAGGTTTGGTCTGCTTAGCCCACGAGTGATATCAATTCAAATGTGGTGTTAAATAGGTGATGATGCCGTTTTTAGGACATTTCAATCAGTTGGATTTAAATAGGTGATTCTACGCTTATGCATTTAAATACTGCAAAACAGGTGAACTTGATAGGCATTAGTCTCTTTTAGAACATTTCATTCACATGGAAATTAGTAGGTATAATTGGAGTTCAGTGACGTGATACTTCCTTCTCTCATATGCATAGTAAATCCCATCGAGGGTATAATAAGTGAGACCTATTTAGATGTTCCGGAGCATGGTGACATGGTGATACATAATTTCACATTCATAGTGAATCTCATTAATTAATAAATTCATGGTGGAGTTTACTATGAATGAAAGAATCTGAAATTATTTGTCACACACACTACTATGCATACATTACAAGTTCTTGGTTCCTAATGATGTAGAAATAACTCAGATTTCATAGAAAACCAATCCTGAGACAAACTTACACACATACATAAAAGAACTGTAATTTATTTGTCACACACGTACATATTTCACTTTCCTCCAATAAATGATGAAGATAGAAATCACTCGAACATAAAACCAATACTCTTACAAACTTACCCACATACATAAAAGAACTGCAATTTATTTATCACACACGTGCAGTTCATATTTCTCCTAACGATGGAGAAATAACTCAAATTACAAAGAGAACCATTACTCTTACAGACATACACTCTTACATAAAAACATTTTGCGCGTACTCGCGCCATCCTCTGCATTTGAAGCTGCCAAACATAAAAACACAGCCTTGAGTTAGTGTAACTGCAAAAGTCATGTTAAAGTTCTATCTAAAGGCAAAATTCATTCCAAAAGTATTATAGATAGCAACAAGCCAACAATCCACACGACCAGCCTATATAGTTCAAATCAGCTGCGTTGATTAAAAAAAAAAAAAATAGTATTCATGTTTTTGTAATATTCCAACTTTATGACAATGGGATTTTAAGTTAAGTAATAATATTTATAATATATAAAAACTTATTATACAAAATCGACTTCTTTAATTTTTGGTGATGCAAAATGTATTATTATTATTTAATTAATTAATTAATTAATTAAATTTTGCATTTCCAATGCTCTCATAACCACTAGTCCACAACATATTGGACCTAAAATTTATTATATAATATATGATATCTTTTTAGGTTTTTTTTACTTATTTTGTATTATTGATCCGGACTAAAATGTTAGCATTATCCTTCAAATCAATAATAACAGAGCTTATGCAAAGTTTAATAGGTGTTGACTTTTTATGTTTACTTTCAAACTACAATGTTAGAACCAAAGAGTCCTGTAGATTAATAAGTAGCACATTTTCGAACACGTCTAGGGTTACACATTACTAATCACACATACATATATGCTGTGGGGGCCATTTATCTAGAAGGTGATATTAAAACTGTATGAATTGGGCCTACGGCCCAATCCGAGGATATCAACCTGTCCGAGGATGGTTAAATAAGGTTATAATTGGAATGGTATAAGAAGAAGAAATAAAGATTGTATGTGACAGTCCAAAATATGTCTGAGGATAAAATTCATCTCGGAAACGAATATCCGAGGTCAGTAAGAATGTCCTATCATCCCAAGCATCCTTCAAGGTTGCATCATAACTAAGAGTTAGGCAGTGGATAAGGGATGAGCAAAGGGTGGCAACAAATATCTTCAAAAGCTGCTACCTCTACATTAAATGCCTCCCAACTAACTCTTTGACCGCATTAATGTAGAGGTGATACTTGAACAGTGATCAAGCAGCCTTACAGCTACTAGTTGATGGTTCTGGGAGGTGTTGGATGGGACAAGAAGGAGCTCCTAGAATCTAATCTACACATGTATGGTAGGGATGACACCAAGATTGTAATATATAGCACGGGAAGGTGACCTAAAAGGGGGATCGAAAAAAAATCAAGAAATCTTGGCAATAACATTGTGGATTCTTGTAACTCTGTTCATCAACAAGATATTATAACATAAGCTCCTCAAGCTGTGCCGATGACAGATTTTCTCACTTTACTTATGCTTAACAATCTTAATTTAGCAATTTTTATTGTCTATCTTCTGGAGTAGAACTAGTTCTTTCACCCACGCTCTATAAATTCATTGTTTGGGCTTGTTGGGCTTAAACCCAATCCTACTGGGTCCAACTCAAATTCGGTCCTTATAATTGGCGCCGTCTGTGGGAAGATCTTGATCTATTCTGAAGGAGATTCGGGTATAACGTTCAAGATGGAAGAAGCAGGTCCACACCAGGCAGCGACAGGACCACACCAGGTAGATGCTAATCTCCACCAAGCAGAGTTAAGGGGTCCTCAACATAGCAATCCACGTAGGAGCCTCGAACGGAGAGGAGATCGTGAGGGAAGTGTGCATACGGCTCATACTAGTAAAAGCCAGTCTCGAGGGAAAAGTCGTATTTCCTATGCAAAGAATGATAGGCACATGCAACGTGAAATCGATGAATTGAAGAGGGAATTGCGCCACGCACGGCGAAGACATTCGTCGCCTAACTCCGAGCTGTCCTCTGAGGAGACAGATGGTGTTAGTTATAGATGGAGATCCAGAACTCCGCCTAGCGAGACTTTCTCCTACGACAAGGAGTATCACCATAAATGTAGATATAAGAGCCCTCCTCGTAGAGGCCTAGGGAACAATGCCATGAACAAGGCATTGAGTCAAGTTTCTAAGTCACCCTTCACGCGAAATATAGAAGGTGCGAGTCTTCCTCGGCGATTCCATCAGCCTACGTTCACTATTTATAATGGTCGAACAGATCCAGTGTAACATGTCAGTCATTTCAATTAAAGGATGGCTGTTCATTCAAAAAATGAGGCTTTGATGTGCAAGGTCTTTCCATCTAGCTTGGGCTCAGTGGCGATGAGGTGGTTCAATGGTTTAAGGCCGAATTCTATTGATTCCTTTAAGAAACTCACCCGGGCCTTTGGTGCTCGCTTTATCACTTATAGCAGGGTTCCTCGGCTTTTGGGATCCTTGTTATCTATGTCCATGCGGGAGGGGGAAACTCTGAAGGCCTACTCAGATAGGTATTGGGAGATGTTTGATGAAATAGACAGAGACTATGACGATGTGGCCATTAGTGCTTTCAAGGCTGGCCTCCCAGCCAAGCATGACCTGAGGAAGTCTCTGACTGGTAAGCCTGTTACCAGTGTGCGCCAACTTATGGATCGTATTGATAAGTACAGAATGGTAGAGGAAGACCAAATACAGGGCAAAGGAATGGCTAAGGTGATCCCTCAGGAGATGAGGGATTCCAGGTCGGACCGTTACAATAATAACCAACCTCGGAAAGATTTTGTTGAACAGACAGGATCTGCCAACACCCAGGTGGTTAATGCCGTGTTTCCAGAACCAGTACAACAGGTTTTGAAAAAGATTAAAAATGAACCATTCTTTAAATGGCCGAATAAAATGGCAGGAGATCCTATGAGGCACAACCAAAACCTTTATTGCCAATATCATCAGGATCATGGACACACTATTGAGGATTGCAGAAACTTATGGGACCATCTGGACCAACTAGTCCGGGAAGGGAAGTTGAAACAACTCTTGCATCATTCCAGTGGTCGGGGAAGCCAAACGGGCTCGGAACTTCGGAGAGATGCTTCTTCAAGACACCCTCTTTGCACAATAAATGTCATTTTTGCTGCCCCGGGGAGGATCGGATCTTGTCCTTCCAGAGTAATGTCGGTATCTCGTTACCCAGCTGAGGAATTCAGTTCAATGCCTAAGAGAGTCAAGATGGGCATCCCACTGGTGCTAGGTTTTTCAGATGAGGCCAAACTTGGAACCATACAGCCCTATGATGATGCTTTAGTGGTTACACTCAGGATTGGTGGGTATGATGTGAAAAGAGTGATGATCGACCAAGGCAGCGGAGCTGAGATAATGCATCCCGACCTATATAAGGGGCTAAATCTGAAACTTGAAAACTTGACAGCCTACAATTCTCCTTTGGTGAGTTTTGAAGGTAAAGTGGTCGTTTCGAAAGGTCAGATCAGACTACCTGTGCAGACCAGTCCGGATGTGGTGGAAGTGAACTTCATTGTCGTGGATGCTTTCTCTCCTTACACGGCCATTATGGGCAGACCCTAGCTTCATACCTTGGAGGCCGTCTCCTCTACTCTTCACTAGAAGATGAAGTACCCATTCGGAGGCCAAGTTTTGGAGATAGTAGGAAATCAGTTTACAGCTAGACAATGCCTGGTAGTGGCCATCCAACATCGGCCTGAGGCTAAAATCTCGGCCACTGCTGATAACGGCTTATAGCAATCAGAAACTCCAGCGTTGCCCATCAATGTACCAGCTGACGAGGCGAAATATGAAGATCTAGAGAAGGTAGTTGTTAGCGATGATCCGGAGAAGTTCTTTCAGGTTAGAGCTCAACTGCCTATGCAGGAGAGGGAGCAGTTGGTTGAATTCCTTAGGAAAAATGTTGATGTGTTCGCATGGAGCGCGTATGAAGCCCCGGGTGTAGATCCAAGTTTCATTTGTCATCATCTGAATGTTAATCCTTCTATTACCCTAAAGATACAGCCACATCGGCGTCCGTCAAAAGAGCACGCCGAGGTTGTCAGAAATGAAGTAACCAAGCTCAAACAAGCAGGGGCTATCAAGGAAGTTTTCTATCCTCAATGGTTAGCTAACATGGTGGTGGTGAAAAAGAAAACTGGGAACTGGTGTGTGTGTGTGGATTTCACGGATCTCAATAAGGCCTGTCCCAAAGATTCTTTCCCTATGCCTCGGATAGATCGGTTGGTGGATGCGACGGTAGGTCATCCTTGGATGAGTTTTTTGGACGCCTTCCAAGGATATCACCAAATACCATTAGCGTTGGACGATTAGGAAAAGATAGCTTTTGTCACTCCCATTGGAAACTATCACTACAAAGTGATGCCCTTTGGTTTGAAAAATGCAGGATCTACTTATCAGCGGATGATGACTAAAATGTTCGAACCACAGTTGGGCAGGAGCATTGAAGTCTATATTGATGATATGGTTGTAAAGAGCAGGGAGGTGCCTGAGCATCTTGGAGATCTTGCGAACATTTTTGGAATTCTGAGAAAGCACAAGTTACGCCTGAATGCTTCTAAGTGTTCGTTTGGGGTAGGCTTGGGAAAGTTCTTCGGCTACATGGTGGCTCATAGGGGAATTGAGGTAAACCCAGATCAGATTAAGGCCATCAACAGCTTGCAAGCACCTCGGAATCCCAAGGAGGTCCAGAAACTGATCGGGATGACTGCTGCTTTGAATCGATTTATTTCCAGGTCAGTAGATAGGTGCAGACCCTTTTTCCTTTTGCTACATAAATGGAAAGGATTTGAATGGACCGAGGAGTGTGCTGTAGCATTTCAACAACTTAAAGAGTACCTATCTCGGCCACCCATCATGTCCAGTCCTGAGGTGGACGAGGTTCTGTTTGCTTACTTGGCAGTAGCCTCTCATGCGGTAAGCTTTGTTTTGATACAAGTAGACGGTGGCATCCAAAGACCAGTCTATTATGTAAGTAAGTTGCTTCATGAAGCCGAGGTTCGGTATTTATCACTGGAGAAGGTCATTTTGGCAGTAGTGCATGCTACACGGAAACTCCCCCACTATTTTCAGGCGCATACCGTGGTTGTTCTAACTCAATTACCGCTCAAATCAATACTTCGGAGTGCAGATTATACTGGGAGGATTGCTAAATGGGGCACGATTTTAGGGGCTTTTGATATCAGGTACATGCCTCGTACCTCTGTAAAAGGCCAAGTCCTCGTTGATCTAGTAGCCGAGTTTGCTAAATTTCCTAAAGAAATAGATGCGATGCAGCATGGCATGGATGAAAAATCAGTTGGCTTAATCTTCGCCCAATACCCCTCACCCTGGAAAGTATATATGGATGGAGCAGCAAACCAGCGGGGATCAGGAGTGGGGCTAGTTCTGGTATCCCTTGAAAAGATCACCATTGAAAAGTCCTTGAGGTTGGGATTCTCGGATACAAACAACAAAGCGGAATATGAAGCTTTGTTGATGGGAATGGCGATGGTCCAGAAAATGGGTGGAAAGACAGTGGAAATGTTCTCAGATTCAAGACTGGTCGTAGGCAAGTTAAAAGGGGAATTGGAAGCTCAGGATACAAGAATGCAAGAATATTTGGGTCAAGTTAGGCGTATACAAATGAAATTTGAATTCTTTGACTTATCGCATATCCCCAGAAGTGGAAATACCCATGCAGACTCTTTGGCTACCCTTGCCACTTCCTCGACATAGGATTTGCCCTGAGTGATACTTGTCGAAGACTTATGCACCCCTACCCCAACAAATAAAGACTTGCTCTAGGTCCATCAAGTCAAGTTAGGGCCGAGTTGGATGGATCCTATATTGCTATTCCTTAAAAGGGATATATTGCCTGAAGAAAAGTCAGAAGCTGAGAAAATACGAAGGAAAGCTCCTCGGTTTTGGTTGTCCGAGGATAAAAAATTGTATAAATGTTCTTTTTCGGGACCATATTTGCTTTGTGTACATCCCGAGGCATCAGAATCACTCCTAGAAGAACTGCATGAAGGAATCTACGGAAGTCACACAGGAGGAAGATCCTTATCTCACCAGGCCATTACTCAAGGATACTAGTGGCCAAGCATGCAAAAGGAAGCACAAGAATATGTTAGAAAATGTGATCAGTGTCAGAGATTCGTGCCAAACATTCACCAGCCTGAAGGAGTTCTTAATCCTCTTTCCAGCCTTTGGTCTTTTGCTCAATGGGGTTTGGATATTGTAGGTCCTTTCCCTAAAGCAATAGGAAATAAAAATTATTTGCTGGTTGGCATAGATTATTTTACCAAGTGGGTCGAAACTGAACCTTTGGCTAATATCAGAGACGTGGATGTCAAAAGGTTTATCTGGAAGAATATCGTTACTCGATTTGGGGTTCCCCATACCCTCATCTCGGATAATGGCCTTCAATTTGATAGTAAAGGTTATGGTGAATGGACTTAAAAAGAGGTTGGACGATGCAAAGGGAAAATAGGTGGAGGAATTACCACATGTCCTTTGGACGTATCGAACAATGCCTCGACGGTCAACAAGAGAGACCCCTTTCTCAATGACATATGGAGTCGAGGCTGTAATCCCTTTGGAAATAGGTTTCCCGACGTTGAGAACAAATGCATTTACCCTGGACGGTAATGATAGGTTGTTGGAAAAAAGTCTGGACTTGATCGAAGAGTGAAGGGAGAATGCAATGGTTCAACTGGCCTATTACCAGTATAAGCTTAAGCAAGGTTACGATACTAATGTAAAGCTGAGGCCGTTGGCCATAAGAGATTTGGTATTGATGAAAGTTTTGGGAACCACCAAGAATCCAGCCTGGGGAAAATTGGGGCCTAATTGGGAAGGACCGTATCGAATAACTTCGGTGGTAGGAATAGGTGCATACTATTCGGAGGATCTAGATGAAAAAACTGTACTCCATCCTTGGAATGTAAACAATCTAAAGAGGTATTATTATTAATAAAAATAGTCCTATTTAGTTTCTCTTTAATTTATTCCAATCATGTATTATGTGTTTCTCCATCTATTGAAGTATTAAACAGAAACTAAGTTATGTCAGGTTCCTCGGACCACAAACTTAGTTGAAATTAATACCCTTTGACATCTATTGAAGTATTAAATAGAAACTAAGTTATGTCAGGTTCCTTGGACCACAAATTTAGTGGAAATTAATACCCTTTGATATCTATTGAAGTATTAAACAGAAACTAAGTTATGTTAGGTTCCTCAGACCACAAACTTAGTGGAAATTAATACCCTTTGACATCTATTGAAGTATTAAACAGAAACTAAGTTATGTTAGGTTCCTTGGACCACAAACTTAGTTGAAATTAATACCCTTTGACATCTATTGAAGTATTAAACAGAAACTAAGTTATGTCAGATTCCTCAGACTACAAATTTAGTGGAAATTAATACCCCTTGAACTGAGTTACGACCAAATTTATAAGCCAAAGTAAAGCCCATGAGCATCACTTAAGGCATTTTAAGGTACTCTGGACTTGGCTATTATTTAAACGTTTGGATATTTTCTCAGAGTTGGAAACTTATTAGAATTGATAGATTAAAAGTATGTCTTGATAGTACTGTGGATTTAATAGTCATAATCTACTCGGATTCTCAGCTAAAATATATAAAATTGTGTTTTCCCTCGTGTCAGCAACTTTGCTCTTTAATGGCATATGGTTATGTATGAACAAAGAACAGTCAAAATGAAAATTGTATAAATAAAAGATAAAATAATAATAACCCATGTAAATTTGGAAAGGTAAAGTGTACATCTCATTAAAACTTGTCTTAAAAAAAGAAAAAAGAAAAAAAAAAAAGGGAATTTCATTACACTAATTGTAACTACCCTATAAAAATAAAGAGTTATGGTTTTAACTTTATCTGGAGCTTGTTCTTGGAGGCTTTGTCAGCTGCTTCAGGAGGAACTACTTTTTCTTTTTCCTTGGAGACTTCTCCAGCATGTATGGTAATTGAAGCTAAAACCTGCTCGAAACTTTGGGAAGCCGCCCCATCCTGAGGAACCTCTGCGGCCTTATCTGAGGATGTATCTTTAGGAGCTTCAGATTCTTTGGACTGCCCCTGCTGATTGGGAGGAAGAGGATCTTGAAGCTGGGCTTCCTCGGCGGGGTCAACAACTATAGAGGCCGCCTCACCTTGAGTGGAAGCAAGATCTAAGGTTCGTATAGCTGGAGGGAAGTATATGTTTTCTGGTTTTCTTAGCTCAGAGGAAGCCTCAACCCCGGCTTGGTTGAGAGCTTCCTCCCAAGTCTGAGCACAATAGGCTCGACAGACGGTAGGGACCTCTGCCCGGAGGGTATCCTCGGTCTCGGCTACGCCGACTTCGTAACCATGCTGTTCAGCCTCTTCCCTAGCTTGCTCGGCCTCTATTTTTGCCTTTTCCGCCTCAGCTTTTATTTTTTCAGCCTGATCTTTGAGCCTCTGGGCTTCTTCCAATTGCTTCCTAAGGGTTGCCATTTGTTCCCTGGAAGCAGCCAACTGGTCATTGGCCTCACGCAGATGCTTCCTCTGATCCTCGGCCTGTCTTTGTGCGCTCTCCAGAGCCAAGTCAGCACTCTTACGAGCATGTTCCTCATCAGCTAGCTTTTTCCTCAAGTCTACATTGCTTTGATCAGCAATGTTGAGCGATTGCACAGCTGATACCCGCCTTTTTTCTCTCGTTGTCTAGTTGCTGGTAGTACGAGTTAGTTATCTCCTCAAGCCTGAAAGTGGCTTGGACAGCCTAAAATTATAATAATAATAATAATAATAATAATAATAATAATAATAATAATAATAATAATAATAATAATAATAAGTAAAAAAAAAGGGGTTAGCATCATTCCATGCCCAAATATCTCTTGACATTGAGGAAAACCTCGTTCTTCCTGATATTCCGCAGCTCGACCATATCATTTGGAAGTAACAGAGCCTCCTCCAAGGCCGAGGCAACATGACACCCAATATCTCCGTTGAAATCCCTGAGTGATGCATCATCTCTCAAGGGTTCACCGCTGAGCATGGGTGCTGGAAGCTAAGCCTGAGGCTGATTATCCGCCCTTTCCACACCTTGTTGTGACGTATGGCTAACTTTTTGCTGCTTTGCAGCTCGTTGAGCCTCGTCTTCACGAGTAGGACGAGATCTCCCGGTCTCCACCACATATTTACCTTTATGCTCTCTCTTCCTCTTCGTATCAGCAGGTTCAGGTCTGGAAGGTAGAGATGGTTAAAGAGGAGGGAGAGGAGATCTGGGAGGAGGAGGAGGAAGTTTGGGCTGAGTGGATTTCCCCAATGCACCTCTTTCGGGTTGATCTTCTATTAATTCCATCAAACTCCTCTGGGATTTCCTCTGGATACCCATTTCGTCTGATATACTCTCGGGGGATAAAGGCTGGTTGAACACTTCGAATTCGTCCGAGGAGTCTAATACGTCTACGATCCTTTTTGAATCTTCTTTTTCTTCTTTTTCTTTTTCCTCGTCTTTAAGAATGAGTTGGGATGAGGATGCTCCAATTGAAGGGGTGGCAACAAAGAGTGGTTGAGTACGGGGAGTACCTTCAAGAATTGGAATGCCTTCTAGAACAACGAACCCTTGGTAGGCAACACTGATACGGTGGAGCCGAGGATCATTGGCTTTTATCACGTACTTAGGGGCTTGGAAGGCAAGAGAAATGGGTGTATACTCGAGAATCAAGTGTGCCGCTCGTAGTTGACCGTCGGCCTCGTTTACGTACACCTCGGCCCATAAAATCCTATCTAAGCTCTCTTTGTTAACTAAACTGAGCTGGGGTTTAGTAGAATTCTTATCTGTAAAATCATTAAAATAGAAGAAAATTTTGTCAGAAGTAGGGGTATTGGGAAGTAAAAATATATATATATACAAACCAAGACACATAAATCTATGGCTACACCCCCACCTGGTTTTCCCTCCTTAATCGGACAGGGTAGACCATCGTGCCATTCCCCAGAAAAGATTAAGAAGTCCTCTTTTAAGTTTTTGTTTGATGTAGGGAGGCATTAGATTAACCTTACTGTGGGATACCTCAACTTAAGGTAATATCCCTGTCTCGTTAGATGGTGCAAGTTGTATACCCAATTCACATCGTGGTGGGTCAAATTTAGGTTCATTCTCTCGTTTAGAGCTTCTATACTCCCCAATACCCTAAACATATTTGGGGCGCACTGTGCGGGAGATAGTCTAAAAAACCTGAGGTAGTTCCTAGTGATGGTACCCATGGGAATGGTCATCCCTCTCTCTATGAAGGCGATCATGGGAATGACCACCTCTCCTGTTTTCCTAGCATCTACTCATTCCCCCTGGGTAGCGTACCTCATGCCTATTGTTGGTGGGATCCTATACTTAGCACTAAAACTTTCCATACCCTCCTCGGACTCAACTAAACGTTTGAACTTACCCATTTTTCTAAGAGGTTTTGAAGAAAAATTAACAAGTTCGAAACGAAAACTAAGAGGATTCAAGGAAACTTACAGGTTTAAAAAGAAGGTCCTCGGACAAATTTTTAGTATTTGTAGACGCACAGGGAGATGAGAGATAGTGATAGGTTCAGTGTATGAGCTCTAGGATTATGTAATTGTTAAAAGTAGGAAAAGGAATTGATTTGGAAAGCTATTTATAGTGGCGTAGAAATTACAAGCGGGAAACTTCCCGCTCGTAAACCTAGAAAAATCCCTCACTGTTGGATCTACATCTTGCTGTTGAACGTGGGGGACAAGGGAATCACCAAAATTTAATGATGGCACGCTCTAGACGCCGAAGCGTCAGAAGCGTGCCTAGAGCAGGTAAAAAGGCATATGGGAGTTCGGGAGAGCGTAACCATAAACGGGATGGGTTGAGGATATCAAAATCCTCCTTTCCTCCCAAGGATCCGGAAAGCAAGATTTTGAGGGGCTATTATGGGGGCCAACTATCTAGAAGGTGATATTAAAACTGTATGAATTGGGCCTACGGCCCAATTCGAGGATGTCAACCTGTCAGAGGATGGTTAAATAAGGTTATAATTGGAATGGTATAAGAAGAAGAAATAAAGATTGTATGTGACAGTCCAAAATATGTCTGAGGATAAAATTCATCTCGGAAACGGATATCCGAGGTCAGTAAGAATGTCCTATCATCCCAGACATCCTTCAAGGTTACATCATAACTAAGAGTCGGGCAGTGGATAAGGGATGAGCAAAGGGTGGCAACAAATATCTTCAAAAGCTGCTACCTCCATATTAAATGCCTCCCAACCAACTCTCTAGCCGCATTAATGTGGAGGTGATACCTGAACAGTGATCAAGCAGCTTTACAGCTACTAGTTGATGGTTCTGGGAGGTGTTGGATGGGACAAGAAGGAGCTCTTAGAATCCAATCTACACGTGTATGGTAGGGATGACACCAAGATTGTAATATATAGCACGGGAAGGTGACCTAAAAGGGGGATCGAAAAAAAATCAAGAAATCTTGGCAATAACATTGTGGATTCTTGTAACTCTGTTCATCAACAAGATACTATAACATAAGCTCCTCAGGTTGTGCCGATGACAGATTTTCTCACTTTACTTATGCTTAACAATTTTAATTCAGCAATTTTTATTGTCTATCTTTTGAAGTAGAACTAGTTCTTTCACTCACGCTCTATAAATTCATTGTTTGGGCTTGTTGGATTTAAACTCAATCCTATACTGAGTCCAACCCAAATTTGGTTCTTACATATGCATTTTTATTTATTTTTTGCTTAATTTTTTTTTTTTTAAAGTGGACTACGTACTTTATCTCAAAAGTACTCTCTCCATTGTAATGAGCAATGACTGAGCTATTTGGCTCCATGTTGTGCACGTGTATAATGGGTTTTATGAAACGAGTAATGATAGGACCACAATTTTTATCATAATTTGCTCACGTGTCAAGTTATGAGTAGTGGAGTAAAAGTAGTAAGTTCATATGGATTTACAACTTCTTTATTCATAACTTTCCACGTGAGCAAATTATGGTAAAAGTTGTAGTAAAAATTGTATTCTTAACATTTTCCTAACGAAAACATACCTGCTTCAGAAAGCTTCTTGTCACAGTCAAACATAAGTGCCCATAAGAAATACCCACCAAGTGTTTTAGCGTTGGCAAACTCAATCTTCTTCCGAATCGATGTCAGTCCATCGTACCCAACCCAAAAGGTTCCAGAATATGAGTACTCCGATACAGTGTCCTCATCATAAACTGGTTGTAAGTTGCAGTTCACTATGTCATGATAGGGCGCCATAACATCCTCAGTTGCAGGATCTCTAACACCATGCTGATTTGGATCTTGCAATGTCCAAGTTCTTCCATAAAGTGGTAGCCCCATGACTAATTTACTTGGGTGAAGCCCAGCTTTGATCCAGGACTTAATGCCAAAGCTAGAGCTGTTTTCACTTGTTTCATAGAGACAAGCATGTGCAGCAGTGACTGCAGTGTCCCGGCTTGAGTGATAATCATAGCACCTGAGACCAACAAAATCAACACAATCTCTTAAGGCTTCGATACGGTAAACTATTTCAATATGGTCTTTGACAAAGCTGGGTTTAAAATAAACCGCTGCACTTGGAAATAGTCCATTTCTATTAGCAGACTCAGAAATGATAGCTGCACGCCACTCTCGAAAGAGCAACGCGAGGTTTTCCATGTCTAGTGTAGTGTTTGGATATTCCCAATCAAGGTCCAGCCCAACAAAGCCATATTCTCTAGCCATACTGGATAAAGGATTGACGACCCGCGAGGGTACTTGCCATACTGGAGAAAATGTCAGGCAAAGGGTTTGGGATTTTAGAATTAGGACGGCCACCAATGGATAGGAATGGCTTTATTCCCTTGTTCCGGAGGACTTCATCCATTGTTTATCAGTGGAGTGATTATAATTCTGTAATTTTTGGGATCAAACCCAACAGAAGCATAGAAGACGTGAGTGAAGCAGGAGGATGGGATGTCTATGCGATGGTACTGATCAGCTTGCTTTGAAAGCCAATAACCACCTTTGATTCCATTCATAGATGATTTAGTGTCGGTAGGTAGCTTAGACATATATTGGATGGTATAGGCAATGCAGAAGGTGAAGCTGATATCCAGCTCTGGCTGATAAGTATTTGTGTTGTGGTGCAATCGAAATACTTATATTCAGGCAGAGAAATCGAAAGACATTTCTTAGATGTCATCATGTCATTTATTATTGAAAAAAGTGTATAGTTTTATCTCAGGATCATCCAGCGAATACCACATATGATAAAAGCAACTCAAAGAAGCCCGAATGAATGCAACAGATATGTAGGCTAAAAGCATTAGAAGAATTGTGGCAATTGGTGAAGGAAGGTGTGTATTTATTCATTGTGGCAATTCGTGAGAGCCGATTAGCCGTCTTTGTCATTGTTAGCATGTCTTCATCATTGTCACCAACATCTTATCATATTATTACTTATGTAGCTGTTCAAAATTTCAAATAGTAATTCTAGGATCACATTATTTATCACTTCTTTTTTTTTTGTTTTTCCACTACTATTTTGTGTGACTAATTACTTGTTAATTTTACATCAATTTACTATTTTTTTTAGTTATTTACAATCTGACACATTAAATTTGTAACAAAGTTATGACACAGTGCGATTAATTACTAGGATATATAAAAGAAGGAAAACATTTTATTAATATGTAAAATATATAATACTTTAATAATTTAATAAAACTCATGAATAAAAAAATAAATAGTGTTGGGGACATATTTTTATATAATTGGCATATCCTTTGACAAAACGCACTTTATTTGTATTTGGGTAAATCTAAGTAGGTTCAAGATGATCATTACAAGTGGTTAAATTGAAGATATAAAGACTACTCGAGAACTGCTCAAGAAAAGTGCAAATCTACAGGCCTCGATACCTCCTCGACAGAATCTCGATCTGTCGAGATTCATTAAAGCTCGACAGATGTCTCGATCAATCGAGCTTACGGGTTTTTAGATTATAGCCAGCAATGTTTTTATTTTGAAAGACTATTTGTTTATGGGTTTGTATAATCCTTATTGGACTAAGAAAACCCAAGGTTTGTGTAAACCTATTTGGAATAGGAGAGCCTATTAAGCTCCTATTTAAAGGAGGTGGGAAAAAGAAAAACCTAACCCTAGAGAGCTTCATAAGGTTTTCTTTTTAAAACCCCAGCCTCCTCCTACAGAAGAAAGAGTTTTTGCTACGTTTCTTGTATGCCTTTGGGTTCTGTAACCAAACAAAGTCTCTTGCACCAACATTGAAGATCTTATTGGTGTTTCTATGTGAAACTGCTGCAAATCAACTACAACAATCAAAGGGTTGCTGTGGAGTTAGTCAAGTACTAGGATTTGTGCAAAGGAGTTAGTCGCATACTGAGATCCGCGCAATTGGTTAGTCACGTACTTGGGAGCCGTGCATCGAAAGGGGAACTGTCGCTACAGAACAAGTCCAATTGGGTATTGGGGTAAGGGTTCAACTGTAGGTTGGTAAGGTACTTGGGATTCCTTTACTTGTAACCGCTTGTTGTGATAATAGTGGAGTTTTGGGAGTGGTGACCTGAAAATCACCCGGTGGGATTTTTGCCGTTAGGTTTTCCCCATTTGTAAACAAATCACCAAGTTATTTATTTTCTGCTACATAATTAATTCATTGGTGATTTGTTTGTGCTACCACGCGTTTGTATGATAAATTGATTAATTAATAACTTAACTAATTAATTAATTAATTTCTATCACAAGGGGTCATTTAGTTTGTGGCCTATCAAGTGGTATCAGAGCAGGCACACTCTGATTAGGGTTTAATCTTTGTTGTGTTGATCCATTGAACCCTGTTGTTATGGAAACTCTTGATTGTTTTGATTTGCATGATCTTATGTTGAATGATGATGATGATATTCAAGATGCCTATTGCAAGTTTTATAATTTTTGTATGAAATCTCTTGAATATTCTGCGAAATTAAAAGCTAAATTTAAAAAGGTCAAGCTTGAAAAAGATGATTTGATTGCAAAATTGGATGAAGCCAAAAATTTGAATGAGAATTTTAAAAATCAAATTTCATCTCAGGTGGACAAAATTAAAAGTGTGGAAGAGCAACTAGTTGAATCTAAAATTGAAGTTGAAAAATTAACTAGTGCCAAACTTGTTGAGCCTAACTCAAAAGAAAAGGATTTTTATATTCCTCCATTTAAAAGGAATAATGAAGAGTTGAAGGCTAATATTGCTAGGATAGACAAAGGTAAAAATGATGATGTTAACACTGAAGTTTCTAAACCTATGTCTAAAACTCCTCCTAGGAAGAATGAAAATTCTGAATTTGTCCCCACTTGTCATCATTGTCATATTGTTGGTCATATTAGACCAAATTGTCCTAATTTGTCAACCTCTAAGGTTAGACCTCCTTCTAGGAAGTATAGTAGTTCGAAAACTATTCATGTTTGTCACCATTGTGATGCTTCTGGTCACACTCGTCCTAATTGTTTCAAGTTGTTTCGTCATAAGCAAGTGTCAAATAGGTCTCATCCTTTGTCTAAAGGCTCTGTACCTATTCTTGGTGAGTTATTAAGAGCTTTGAACTCTTTAACTCAATTTCAAGAGAATTCTAATTCCTCTATGTCCTATAGTAGTCATACTAGGACACGTGCCTTTTCATCTTCACGGCCAAAGACTCGTGCTGTGTGGGTGATAAAAGATCCTAAAACTTAATTGTCTTTTCTGTTTGTCCTCTACTTTAATTCTTTCTATCTAATGTAGGACTTTCTTTGCTTGATTTCTTATCTGCTTTTAGAATCATGCTTTCATGCATCTGCACCCTTCTATCATGCTTTTATGCATATGCATATTTCTTTCATGCTTTCATGTTGTTTGTTTAACATGTTGTTTGTTTGTTTGTTTTTAGTTTTGTTTATTTTGTTTTTGATATAAAAAATAAATAAAAAATTGAAAAATCAGAAAAATACAAAAACAGTGTGTGTTTTGTGTACATTGGTACTTGTGTACCTTGGATGGCCATTGAAACAAAGTCTTCTAAATTTTGTATCATTTGTAACTTAGATGAGCATCTCTATGCACAACTAAACAAGTAAGCTTTGTGGCTCTTGTTTATGATGAGTAAGATTAAGTTGTCTCTTGTACTTAACACTCGTATCACTCTTTTTGACGGGAAGGATTAAAAAATCCTAAGAGAAAGGCATTAATAACCATCTCACCACTGTTGCCCGCCAATCATAATATGACACCTGTATGCTTCGGCATAGCAAAAGTGCAGTGTCAATGACATTTATGTGCTTAGGCATAGCAAAATTGAAATGTCAAATATCATTGGGTATTTCTTTTCTCTCTCTAATATGTCCATGCATGATATGCTTAAAAGAAAAATATGCAAAGAAAAATCAAAAGAAAAAAGATAAAAAAAATGCTTTAAAAATGATTGCAAGCGTGTATTCTAGGAGATGTGAGAGTTATAGGATGTACCTTGAAGGTGATAATCCCCATCAAGCAGTTATGATTGTGTGTGATTTAAAGTGATTTTCTCATATCCTAAATCGTAATAACATGTATACACTTATACAATCTTGCGATGTTTTTCACACACAACACGCAATATTCTTTGTTATTCTTGATACATGTGCAGGTACAATGTGATTTGGTCATCACAAGGTTTTACATGTGTTAATGTATGCTCACTAAACTGTCTTGACTTGTTTTTGAAATATAAAATTGGTTTTAAAAGCTTGCTCGACACCTCCTCGATAGCTTGCTGTCTGTCGAGCTTCTTTAGCTTTTTCTTATCGCAATCCCAACAGCTTCTCGACACTTGGTGGATCGATTGAGAATGCTTCTGCCTCCTCGATAGCTTCTTGACACCTGCTGGATTGATCGAGATTCTGATTTGGTATCTGATGTTGTGTTCCTTGACACCTCTTCGATATCTGCATCTGTCAACGTCTATTATGCTCGACACCTGTCTCGCCACCTCTCGATCGATCGATCGAGATCCTCTTGCATGCATTATTTTTCACATGTTTTGCATATTTTTTATTATCTTTGTGTCCATAGCATCTTGTTTTTCTTTTTCTTGTAGGTCTGTGGTTCCTTGTTCTCCTTGTTCCCTTTATGTCAGTTTTTTGTTTGTCTCCGTCATGTCTTTTGGCTTTTTATGCCCTTTGACAATCCTGTCAAAAAGGGGGAGAAATTTGAGAATTGAATGTCATTCCTCAGGGGGAGTAATAAATTTAGGGGGAGAACTTCATGTTAAAGGGAAGAATGTTTTTGTTATAACTAACTTAAGGGGAGAGTTAGTTTGGTACAGATTGATATTGATATTTTTTGTGTTGTGTATCTTTTGGTTTTGTAACCATTTACATACATCATGTGTTGTTTCTATATTAGATGATGATGTATGTGTTTCACTCTTTATCTCACATGTGTTGTTTCTTTTCTCTCTTTATACACATGTTTCTTGTTTATTTAACTTGTCATTATTTTCCACATGGTACCTTGATGTGTTTTGTTTAGTGCCTTTCAGGAAAGACAAGTTAAAGCCAAGTCAAGATTCTGAACCTTCTTCTTGCAGCAACTTCCAAGGTTCAGATCTTTTAGACTAGACTTATTTATTCTGTAATCATGAGTAGAATGTATTCTAGGACATTCAATGTACTCTTGTGGTTTTGTCATGGATTGCCAAAGGGGGAGATTGTTGGGGACATATTTTTATGTAATTGGCATATCTTTTGACAAAACGCACTTTATTTGTATTTGGATAAATCTAAGTAGGTTCAAGATGATCATTACAAGTGGTTAAATTGAAGACATGAAGACTACTCAAGAACTGCTCAAGAAAAGTGCAAATCTACAGGCCTCGATACCTCCTCGACAAAATCTCAATCTGTTGAGATTCATTAAAGCTCAACAGATGTCTCGATTGATCGAGCTTACGGGTTTTCAAATTATAGCCAGTAATGTTTTTATTCTAAAAGGCTATTTGTTTATGGGTTTGTATAATCCTTATTGAACTAGGAAAACCCAAGGTTTGTGTAAACCTATTTGGAATAGGAGAGCCCATTAAGCTCCTATTTAAAGGAGGTGGGAAAAAGAAAAACCTAACCCTAGAGAGCTTCATAAGATTTTCTTTTTGAAACCCTAGCCTCCTTCTACAGAAGAAAGAGTTCTTATTGCGTTTCTTATACGTCTTTAGGTTCTGTAACCAAGCAAAGTCTCTTGCATCAACATTGAAGATCTTATTGGTGTTTCTATGTGAAGCTGCTACAAATCAACTACAACAATCAAAGGGTTGCTGTGGAGTTAGTCACGTACTGAGATTCGTGCAAAGGAGTAAGCCGCGTACTGGGATCCGCGCAATTGGTTAGTCATGTACTTGGGAGCAGTGCATCGAAAGGGTAACTGTCACTACAGAACAAGTCCAATTGGGTATTGAGGTAATGGTTCAAGTAAGGTACTTGGGATTCCTTTACTTGTAACTGCTTGTTATGATAATAGTGGATTTTCGGGAATGGTGACCTGAAAATCACCCGATAGGATTTTTGCCGTTAGGTTTTCCCCATTCGTAAACAAATCACCAAGTTATTTATTTTTCGCTGCATAATTAGTTCATTGGTGATTTGTTTGTGCTACCACGCGTTTGCATGATAAATTGATTAATTAATAACTTGACTAATTAATTAATTAATTTCTATCACAAGGGGTCATTCAGTTTGTGGCCTATCAAATAAAATCAAAATAAAAGAACAAAAATGAACTTAAGTTACATGAAGAGTGCACAGCTTGTAAGTCAAAGCTTTTTTATTATTATTATTATTATTATTATTATTAAAAAATAGAATGCTGACTGTTTACAAAAATAATTTAAAATAAATAATGAAACTTCTTTTAAATATCTTGAAAATTATGATAATTGGGTTTTAATTGTAGTGGTATTTTAAACTTTTTTTTTTTTTTTTTTTTTGGTTGAAAACTTTGGTAATAGAGTTGTACCTAAATAATGTTAATAACTTTTATTGTACGTCTAGTATGTCGAATGAAGTATTATATATATGTCATGCAACTGATAATAGTTATATTGAGTTATATAGTGCAAGCACGGTGTGTACAATCCAACTTTTATTCAAACAAAAAAATTATGGTTGATTTTTAAAATAATACAAAATAAATTATAAAATTTCGTGAAATTTTCTAACAACTCATGATTTTTAATTTTTAATTGGAGTATAGTTTTTTTTTTTTTTTTTTTGGGAACATTTTCAATAGATTTTCACTATGAGTAATTATGTTAAATATAATGTACTTGTAGTGCGTCATCTTACAAAATGAATTAATGCAATTTAAATTATTCATGGTTTTAATTATAAATTTTTTAAAAATAATGTTTTAATTTGAAATCACCAGAAACATGAAAATTAAGTAAAGTAACTTGTAATTCCATACATATGCATGGATACACTTAAAGATATACAATAAGATGCATAATATAATTCCTATATATATATATATAATTTAAATATTATTGATAGTCATTTTTATATTTTGTTAATTCTTTAAAAAAAAATTGTAAGGATATTATCAGGTATAAAATGTAAATTGTCCATATTTAAAATTAATATATATATATATATATTTATATATATATTGTGAAGCATTTTTTTTTTTTTTTTTTACATTTCATTTATTCTAGACTCTTTAGTTTTTGTACTTAATAATTCACTTGGATGAGTATTTATAATGTGGTCCCACATTTTATTCTAAAATTAGGAAATAAAACTTTTTAAGAATAAATAATTTAGGACACATGATGCAAGATTGGAACTCTAATTTGGATTTCTAATTTGAGTTTCTCTCCGCTTCGCTTATTATTATATATATAGCTTATCAAATCCTCTAATTAAGGGAGTCACTTGGCACAAAGAGAAAATAGTCAATTGATGCAACAATGAATTTTAGAACCCAACTTTTATTATATTGTCCCAGTCTTATGGCATGCCCTACATGCGTGCTCCAAGTTTTTTTTTTTTTTTTTCTTTCATCTCAATTAAGATTTTTATGTTTGTCTAGTGAGGTTTATCATTTATGCATTTGCTAATTACCGAAATAGAAGAGAATGTGATGAGCCCTAATATAAAAAAAAAAATTGACACCAAAATATATAGCATTGAAGTGATTATTTCATGTGTGTGTTCATTTTTTGGTGCTAGAGATATCGTCACATTTATGTCTAGCTAATTCGGTAGTTGACAAACGCATAAACCTCACTAGGCTAATTTACTTCATTTTATTGGGAAAGGATGAGATTTACTTCATTTTTTTTTTTTTGAGACAAAAAAATGGGGGTGTTTATGGTTATATTAAACCCCCGGGCAGAGCACACACGCTTAGGGATGTGATGCCCACCAACGGACTTCTGCTGGTAGCGGGAATCGAACCTGAGCGTGTTAGGCAGAGCGAACGAACCATACCCAACTGAGCCAAGCCCCCGTTGGCAGGTTTACTTTATTTTATTTTGATGTTTTATATATAAAGAGTATATGATAAAAGGGTTTGAAGGGAATTGGAAGGATAAGATTTCATTGGGGTATTTGTATGGTGAAAGACTCCATTTTTAGTGAAAGATTCCATTTATTTTTTTAAAATGATAATGTTTGCAAGAATGTGTGTAATAATAATTTCCCTTATATGAATGCTCTGGTTGTATAAGCCTAAGATTTCGGCGAATAGTACATATGACAATAAAAGGTGAACCTATATATTGAATAGAAAAAGGTTGAATCTTTTTTATTTTTTATTTTCCTCGATCGTATAAAGGAGATTGAATAGTATAAACTATAAAGAAGCCTGAATGAATGCAATAGATATTAGGTTAAAAGCATTATAGAAGTACTATATGCTGAGCGAAGGTGTGTGTTTCCCATTTGAATTAGAACGGGAGTAGCTATCAAATAAAATAAAAAAAGAACGGGAGTGAATCACGAGCTCTTAAGAATAAAAAAGAAAAGTCGCGTAACAAAGGATAAAAAGAAAAGAAAAAACAATCAGTATTTTTTTGGATTTATGATAGCTTCATGCAAATGGTTGTACAATTCTACCCATCAAATATACATATATTTTCTTCCAAACTTATATATCTTTCAAAATCTTCCAAAATCTCTTATACAATATATATAATTCTAGGAACACATTCAATTTCACACCTAATTTCACAATATTTTAATACTTGTGATTGTTAGTGCATGCCGTAGATACTTTCTACCCACTCCTATATACATGAGCCAATCACTTATTATCAATTCCTCAGAACGCATAAATAAGGAAGTTCAAATTGGGTATGAAAATGGGTGAGGCTCATAGTATTGTTTATTTAAAAATATTTCATCCCTCAAATAAGCAAGTTATCATAGACTATAGTATATCTCAATGATCGAAATATTTTCAAATGAAAAAAAAATACAAGTCTTAAACTTTTTTTTTCCTTTGCTTTTGTTATTTGCTTTTTTGCTTGGTGATAGTAGTAGGTTAGTTACTTATTTAGTAGATGGAAGCTACTCCTTTTGAAGTTTTTACAAAAATTATCGGTCTCTTTGAAAATGGTGTCCTAACCATATTGGTACATATTCGTTGTTACCATTTATTGACATAATTATCCGTTTGTGAATTTATTTAGTTGACATCTTTGCCAAACCTCTATATATCTTCCATTAGTTCGCATTAGTGACAGAGTCAGGATTTTAGTCCAGTCAGACAAAATTAAAAGTTATAATTGAAATATAATTAATTGAAAAAATGTTGATTATTGTAAGTAATAAATAACTAAACAAAATTTTGACTTTCACATAAAATACAACAAAATATAATTTAATTTTTAATGAACAATATCATTTCAAAGATATTAACAAATATAGGTACTATATATTCACCAACGGAATAACTTGAAAGAGTAATCCAAATATAAGAAATTTAAACTTATAACAAGTATTATTCCAGCGCATTGCACGGTTTTGACTATAATTTTTTAGAGAATTTTATTAAGAAATAATAAATTAATAATCACTTGAGTCTATAACATATAAATTGTATATAAAGTATAGTTGTGTCAAGCAATCACACAACATATTTATATTAAAAAAAAAAATCATAATTATCTTCTAACTTATCGATTGTCTTATAATGGCATTTGTAGTTACATCTGAATTGTGTTATGCACATGAAGAGCATAAATTGCATGGTATTTTCTTTTTTTTTTTAAATTTATTTAGAGTTATGTTTTGAGATACACTAATGACCTCTTTTATCTAAAGAGAATCTCCTATAAATGAGTGGAGAGTCATAAAAAAATATAACATTAAAGGAGTCCTATGGAAGAAAAGTGATATAGACAATTGTTAAAAAAAAAAAAATTATTAGTTCAAGCAAAGTTGCGGGCTCATATTGAGGGGTGGATTCATTTTCATGGTGTAGATTTAATATTATTTGCTTATAGCAATCTTGTGAAAGAATATGTTGTTGATATTCATAAGATGCTTTGTTTTATATATATATTTTTTTTTTCTCATGAATATTATTCAAATGTCTTGTGGGTCCTAACTATAGGTATGAATATTAATATTTGTAAAAACCAAAACAAAAATTAATTACAATGAAAAAAAATTACATGCTCATAATGTTAGACAATCTCTTCCACACGCGCATATAATATTACTAACAACAAAAAATAAAAATGAGCAATAGTAACATAAAATTTTACTATTTAAGAAAATTAATTTAATCTAATAAAAAGATGAAATCCTTGTTAGAATATAAAATTTGATAATTCTTAGATAATAAAAAGATAAAACGTGAATATTAAGGTTTATATAATGGATTTCACTCATATAAAATATATAAGAAAAAAAAAGCACACACAAAAACAAAGAAGAGAAATACATACCAATAATACTGTGGATGATAAGTTTGATAAAGCATTCTACTATAGATTTCACAAATGTTGAATTGCCTAAGTAATAAGAACAATTGTTTTTATCTAAAAAAGTTACTGTAATTTGGTGAAGTCACTTAACGTAATCACGGTTATACATAAACTTCAACGAGGGCAAGGGAAAATATAGTTTGATATGACTAAAAAGGTTACATGTTTTATTAAAACACTATGGAGAATTTGATATGAACAAATAAACTGTTGTTTTTATTAAAAAAAATTATTGCAATTTTGTAAATCTGCAATTTGAGGAAGCTGCACGGTTTCTAAGTCTTTACTACAATTTGGTGAAGCCACTAGGCATAACCACGACTTCTAAGCCCAACTTTTATAATATAGTGATATAAGATTTAAATGCTAGAGAGTAAATAAGAAAACAATCCAGTTTAGAAAGCATTGAAATTTGACAATATACCTTTAAATTTTAAAGAAATTCTATATTTGATTTATTTTAAAATTTTGTACAATGTTTAATTTTTTTTTTTCCTACCTCAAGTCCTTAATTATCTTTCACTTCCAAATGTTACATATAAGTGTATGAAAAACCTAAAAAAGAATATATATATATATACATTTGTGTGTTTGTGTGTGTGTGTGTGTGTGTGTGTGTGTGGGGGGGGGGGGGGGGGGGGTGGGGGGGAAGGCCCAAACAAGCCCACTTAATCGAAACCCAAAATAGGGCTTGGGGTCCATCGAGGCAACTTGTTGTGATACACGTGGAGGGAGTTGACCCTGGGCCTTATAACTGCAAGCGTAACCCTAAGGTCAAGATAACAAGTAAATGGACATCATGTCAAAGGAGTTTCAGGTGATCGACCTAGACACTGATGGGTGAAGAGGAAAGTAGGCACAGGACACTTACATGGCAGGGTCGGTAATCGAGGGTGGGCTGTGCCTATGGGGAAGTTTACTGCCGAGTACTCATTGGCGTCTGGAACAAGTTCTAAAGGAATCCTCTAAAGTCATGAGGATCCCTTGGGATTCTAAGAGACATGGGAATAAGTGTGAAGTGGGGAGGCAATGATGAGGACCCCACTAGCAAGAGGCTATAAAAGGGAAAGGGAGTCAAAGAGTAAGGGGTTGGAAAAAATTTCTAGGGAGGGAGGCATAGAGGGGAAAACACTGGAAACATATGGGGATTAAGGGAAAATTTGGTGAGGGTTGTGAAGGAAGGACAAAGGAGGTCAAACCAGGCGTAGCTCAGAGCCCAACTGGTAGGATTGTGTGGTAGCCCACTTATAAATTAATTGGGGGCCCAAACACCATCTTTCAGGCAATATTTGATGCTCACAATATATATATATATATTTATTTATATTTATATTTATAGAAGTTGGGTTTAGAAGTCGTAGTTGCACCAAATGACTTCATCAAATTACAAAAAAAAAATTCACTTTTTTAGATAAATACAAAAACTTAGTTGACGTTGCACATATATTAGACTTCATTCTCTCCATTTCGTCTCCTTAATTGTTATTTTCAATTTCTTCTCCAAATTTTTTTTTTTTTTTAATAGGAACTTCTCTGTAACTTTGAGTTTATGTGTTGATTTATATTTCTTTCTTTTCAATGCTTCATTTAAGTTACTTTTTATTTGGTCTTTATTATATCTATTTGTTTTCAATCTCTGTTTATTGCATAGCTTTAATATATATATATATATATATATATTTTTTTTTTTTTGTAATAGGATTTGAACCCATGTTCTTGAGGCAGCAAATGAACCAACTAGATTTGCTAAAGGTGAAAATGACGTACACATATGGCTGGAGGATGTCTCCCTAATAATTTGAAACCAAGTTCTTGAATTAACATTTTTTTTTGTATTTAATTTTCTTATTCTTTGTAAGGCATTGATTTTATTGCATGTGTTTTTTGATAAAGTTTATGATAACTATTTTGTTTTTTGGAGAGTTTAATACGGTATTTCACTGTGATTATCAATATGTATTTTAAGAGTTTTAATCGGTAACATATATTCTTCCATGAATATAAATTAAAGAGAAATTTTTGTGCAAAAAAAAAAAATAGTAAACTTGAAGAACCAAGTTGGTTGACTATTTGAAACCCAACTTGAAAAAGTAAAATTAGTAACTTTTTTGTTGGGTTAAGATAATTAAACATTTTTATTATTTTAAAAAAATAATTTCAAAATTATATATAAGAAAAAAAATATCTTATTCATGATATAAACATATTTAGCGTTATATATAAATATATATATATATAAAAGTAATATCTTATTAAAAGAGTGCAATAAATTAATATGTTTGTTTTTAGAATGCATAAGATGATTTATTTTTATTTTTTTCGTAACTTATTTTTTGCCAATATCATGAAACAAAATATGTAAGCTTTGCTTCAAACTTACGTTTTGAATTTGTCATTAATTGTTTTGCAAAATTTTTCATTATTTTTAATGTTTAGTAATTTAGATTGTTCTTCATTATTGAATTGAGATTTCCATTTAAATATGGTTTCAATTGTTGTTTTGGATAGTTTTTAATTAATAAATTCAAGGTTTTTCCATTTAAATATACATTGGTGATTAATTGAGCCTTAAAGCTCAATATATATATATATATATATTTGCATTTTATAATACCTTAGTTTCACACAATATACATTCATTATATAACTTAAAAGTAAAATATTCTGTATCCAAAAGAAAAAGAAAAAAAGAGAGTAAAATATTCATTTATTTTTATTATCTATTCTATTATTTAATTTTAAGTAAATTAAAAAAAAAATTATTTACATATGAATTTTGATTAAGTTGTGCATCGCACGGACATAATGCTAATTTCATTGTAAAACCTAAGTCTTGTACCACTTAATTTTTTGTTTTTTTTTTTTGGTATTTTCCAATTAAATAGCTGTCCCACTATAAATGAGAAAGTATAACCTTTAAAAAATTGTGAAAAAGAAACAAAAGTTCAAAATGCTAATTTTCTTTTAATTTCAAATTTGAGTTGAATTCTAAATCATATAATATCATATACTATATTATACTGTATAATAAAAGTTGAGTATAAAAGCCGTAGTTAGACTAAGTGGCTGCACCAAATTACAATAGTTTTTTAAGATAATAACAATATAAGAACAATAAGTTAATTGTTCTTCTATTGCTTCAATTCATTGGATATACTAAAGTATAATAGTTTATAGCGAATTATTATTATTATTTATTTTTATGCTTTGTCCCAATTCTTTCTTATTTGATTTTTAGGGAAAATTACACTTTATCCCCTTTAACTATACTTCATATTACACTTACCCTCTTAAACTATGCGGATACACGCTTAACCCCTCTAAACTATTATCCCTTGCATATTTTGCACCCCACTGTTAGTTAGCTGTTAATTTGGACGAAATTTAGAGCTATGTGACCTGCACGTGACATTTGCAATAATAAAAAAAGACCGAATTATGATCAAGGATATGTGATACAAATTTAAAGAAAAAATAAATTGAATACACTGTTTTTTGATTGTAAATTGTAATAAAATGAAATTAAAATTTGACAGTAGATATGCATTGAGTTTAATTTTGTCACAACAAACAACCTCTCTCTTACACGTTTGCACACATGCCTATTGATGCATATTATATCTTCTAAAATTATAACCGATTACACTCGAATAGATGGTTTTACTATAAAACACGTAGAATATGGTACTTGATCTCCAACAGATAGTTGAAATCTCCTGATCAGAGCTCACGTCAGGGAAGATAAGGAAACTTCATTCTCATTAATCTTGGATCCATGCCCTCGATGCTGCATATTAACAAGTTATAACCAAATATTAATTAATTTAATGAAAAGTATTTAAAATACCATTTGAAAAGTTCATAGTATGTCGTGTTATAACTAAATTGTTCTTCCACTCTATCAGAAAAAGACAAAGAATAAAGTTAAAAACTTAAGTACATTAAATTTGAGTAATTATTATTAAAAGAAATATATATATATATATAAAACTTTTCCACAACTTGTTTAATGTGGTAAGTAAAAGAAGCACATTAGATTAATAGTGTGGAAAAAAAATTAAGTTTTTCTATTTTTTTTTGGAGAAGAAAAAAGAAGTAATAAGTTTAGTGTGTGAATAGCAGGTATTTTTTTTCTTAAATGAGAATGAATGGTGACACCAAATTGTCACGAACTGTTTCACCAAATTTTTTATGAATTATAATGAGATAAGTTTGTGAAAGAACTCGTGACATTTTTGTGAAATAATAAATGTTTTGGTCAAGTGCTCATGTGCATTGCATTTATCAAGATTACGATACTTTTGACCACGTATCATAATTTTTGACGGATTCAATGCATGAGCACTAACCCAATATTTATTATTTACTCTCTTAAAATTTTGGTATTTGGAACAAAATATATTGAATGAGATTACCTTGTGCTGTGACTTTCCATTCAGTATCATAGCTGATGGCCCAGAAGAAATACCCACGAAGCCCAAGTGCCTGAGCAAACCCAACCTTCACTGTTGTAGACAGAGCATCATCATACCCAACCCACAATGACCCAACATAAGAATAAGTAGATACAGTATTCACATCATATGCTATAGTGGCATCATTCTTCTTATTAAACTCCACCACCTCAGAGTAAAGAAGCACACCATCATCTCCTGGGCCCACACCAACTGCTGGTGCTCCTACTCCATGCAATTTGGGGTCTTTGAGCTTCCATGACTTTCCATAGAGTGGCAAGCCCATGACTATCTTGTTTCCAGGTACTCCAGCCCTGATCCAAGACTTAAGCCCATAGATTGAGCTCAAATTAGTGTTTGGGTCAAACAATGCAGCATGGGCCCCAGTTGCAGAAGTGTTCCATGACCCATGATAGTCATAACACATCACATTGACCCAATCCATGTAGTTCTTAATCGCAGCCGCCGGGTAGGAGCGGCGGTCACCGTAGACAAGGAAGTCCGCCGAGTAGTACACAGCGGCGGTGAGCAGTAGAGGGGGCCTATGTGTGATCCTAGCCTCCTTTTCGATTGCATAGCGCCACTCTTTTAGTAATTGGGCAAAATAATTCATTTCTTTCGGGCTTTCAGGGAATTCCCAGTCCAAGTCAAACCCATCAAACTCATATTTACGTGCAACATCAATGGTTGCATTTATGAAGATTTGACGTGTCAACGCTTTGGATGCCATGCGACCAAAACGGTCTGGATCAACACCTCCTCCACCAATGGAGTAAAGAGCCTTCACAGGTGGGTTTTTGTGATGAAGTGTGGTGGCGAAATTTGAGAGGTTCTTAGCTTCTGAACTTGATATGTTGAACTTGAAGGTAACGTTGCTAGGCACAAGAAAAGAATAGATGATATGAGTGAAATATGATGTGTTTATAGCTGAAGGTGGGAGATTATCTAATGCCCATGAAGGGTAATAACCAGCTTTGACCACTGGATGTGATGCTATGACACATCCAGTGGAGATGAACAAAGAGAATACAATAGAAAGAAAGTACACAAAGTTGAAGCTTGCCATTGTTTGAAATTGAATGATCCTCTCAAGTGGAGTTATCATTAAGAGAGTTCAAGATAAGAGTGTTATATAGGGAACATAAAGCTGTGAAACAGCAAGGGGATTTGACTTTTCTTTGTAGAAGGTTCTGAGCTTTGAATTTTTTATTATTATTATTACTTTTATTTTGTCAACTTTGAATGGCTATGTTCATCTTTGACCCTACCAAAATAGATAAGTATAAGGTCACGACAGGATATGGATTCTAGTATCCAAATAAAAGTAAGAATTACAATGATTTTATTATGCAATGGTTAATATCAAGAGCCATCAGAAATAATTCAATAATTTTTTTTTCTTTTTTTTCAGTAGCAAATTACACTTTGTCACATTACAATTATGATAAAAAGTTGTAAAAAATTTTGTGTTCCTAGACTTTTTCTGATATTAAATTATCAATGCAAAAATGTTAGGTACACTGTCTTGACACTTGCATTAATAAGACGAAGGGGGTGTTTGGTACATACACTTAAAAACTGAAAATTGTTGTTCGAAAACATGTGTGAAAATACATGTGAGTGAAAAAATATGTGAAAATATGTGTAATATTATTTAAAAATTGAAAATTATTGTTTGAAAACATGTACCAAACACCTCCTAAGCTGTCTTGAGACTAATA
This sequence comes from Quercus robur, assembly GCF_932294415.1. NCBI lineage: Eukaryota > Viridiplantae > Streptophyta > Magnoliopsida > Fagales > Fagaceae > Quercus > Quercus robur. The sequence continues at coordinate 86,489,687 of NC_065535.1, forward strand.
GTGTAGTAGAGCTGGAGGTTAGGTAAAGGATTAATTTCTCTAGAAATTAAGCCGTCCCTTGTGACTGCTTCAGACTAGTTTTCTAGAAATGAAATGATGGAACGTGACTCCATTTTTTATTAGTTAACTTTCTATTAGTACAAATCCTTTAATATCAAGAGCCATCAGAAATAATTCAATAATTTTTTTTTCTTTTTTTTCAGTAGCAAATTACACTTTGTCACATTACAATTGTGATAAAAAGTTGTAAAAATTTTTGTGTTCCTAGACTTTTTCTGATATTAAATTATCAATGCAAAAATGTTAGGTACACTGTCTTGACACTTGCATTAATAAGACAAAGGGGGTGTTTGGTATATACACTTAAAAACTGAAAATTGTTGTTTGAAAACATGTGTGAAAATACATGTGAGTGAAAAAATGTGTGAAAATACGTGTAATATTATTTAAAAATTGAAAATTGTTGTTTGAAAACATGTACCAAACACCTCCTAAGCTGTCTTGAGACTAATAGTGTAGTAGAGCTGGAGGTTAGGTAAAGGATTAATTTCTCTAGAAATTAAGCCGTCTCTTGTGACTGCTTCAGACTAGTTTTCTAGAAATGAAATGATGGAACGTGACTCCATTTTTGATTAGTTAACTTTCTATTAGTACAAATCTCATCAGCAACTTCAAAGAATAGATTTGATTTGATTTTGTCGTCGCATAATTTCTTGCAATTAAATTCTTAATATAATATTAACCCTCACTAAGCATGAGGTGGAGAAAAACAAGAGAGAAAGAATCTAAATAATATATATATTTTTACTATGAACTAATGGTTTGGTTATTATTAACATAGTGAATATAATATATGAATGACTGTAGTGTATAGTGTCTAAATGTTTCTGGATGGTTTTTTTTGGTTGTCCTGCATTGTTGTATTCTTGTATTCATATGTATTCTTAAGAAGAATGCTTGAGTGGTGGAGGGACAATCAGAAGCTCCACACAATGGAACAAAATCCCAAGTGGAAGCTCCATTAATGCAAGACTTGCAAGTCGTCTAAAGGCACATGTGACATGCCACTGACATTGGAGTAATATGTACAACCCCTCCCCACCAAAAAAAAAAGAAGTCATTGTCTAATATTTTATATTTTGTCTTATGGGATTTCGAATATTCCAATATCCTCCTAGATAACTAATGGAATGCAAATCAATTAGATTTTTGCATTGGCTATGTTCGGAGAAACTTCAATATGTTTCGGAAACATGCATTCTCCCCCTCACAAGAGGTGGACTCCAACATTGGCTACGTTGGGAGAAACTTTAGTACGTTTCGGAAACATGCATCTTCCCCCTTACAAGGGGGTGGACCATACATGTGTAGGGTCCACTCCCTTGTGAGGGGGAGGATGCATGTTGCCGAAACATGCAATACCATTTCCTAGGTTGGGCCCTTCAAAAGGATTAATTATCTGTTCTTTGACTACATACCATGATACTAACTTTAAAAATAAACATAGTATTATGTAAAGAGAAACTCATATAGGATAGGATTTTGACTTGACATCTTTTAATATTTTGATAACTTTTTCTATTTCTCATAAAAGTGGCATTAAAATTTTCTTAAAATAGTTTGTTAACAATGGCTCTTAGTGCACTCATTAATAAGACCCTTCTAATAATATATAGCTATATTAATTTAGCACAACTATTGGTTTAGTTAATTTTTGAATTTTCAAGAAACTACCACAAACAATTAATGATATCTATTTTATAGTACTATCTATAACAGGATTCCCCTCATTATACTTGAGTTTTATGTAGTTTAAAAATACCCTTAGACCCTACGTTTAACATGGACAAAACTTAGAGACAACCTAGTAAAAATATATCTCCAACTCTACTAAAATGCCTATAAAATAGGAAACTCTCCTACTAATCCATGTTTTTAAAACAATTAAAATAAAATAATAAAAAATTTCAGTCCACTTTGTATATTTCCTTCAAGACCACATTACAACATTTTTTTTTTTTTTTAAACTTTATCAAGACTCATGGTTTCTTTTATTTAATATTTGGGTTGTGTTATAATCTAAAAATTGTGATGAATGGAAAATTATAGCACTAGTGGGTTCCAATTAACTCAACTAGTAAAGTTTATGATGGTTGTATAAGAGATCCTGAGTTCATTCTCCGCCTATACCAAAAACTGATTGATGTCTTGGTCTGATGATAAAGAGCTGTCATTAGGAGCGGACGTCATAGGTTGAAATTCTCTAAAAAAAAAAAAATTACGACACTAGACACAAAAAAAAAAAAAAAAAAAAAAAAAAACCTCATCGCACACGCAAAGCACATGTAATGAGTCTAGTATATATATATCTGGGAAATATAACAATGGTTTCAAGAAATGACCGTTGGCTAATTGTTTAGTAGAAATTAAATTAATTTTATCTGCATATAATTGTCTTGATCTGGCTGTGCTTGGAGATGAGTGTTTCTACATTCACATGTTGGTTTGTTTATCCACTTTTCCTATTTGTTTTCTCTTACAAGTCTCTGGGGACACTTCCGGTTCAAAGTTGGTAGTCGTTATTAATTCCAGTCCTTATTATTGATCCCAAATTTGTCATTTAAAATTACACCAGAATTCTAGAAATAAAATAAAGTTGACTTGTGCATAATCTAGATGTAACAAGAGTTTTGTCATAATTGGTTTTTGCGGTCAGCGCTCGACAATTTCAAATTGGATTTTGGTGGATTCTGCTAGCTGCGCATTTAATCAAAAACCGAGGTTAGACATTGTGAATGGTCAATTATTTGTAGTTTCAAACATGAATGTGGTAATTAGCTTAAAAGAAAATGATGATACAGTAGCCAACATGTGATGATTAGCTTTATTATATTAAGAAGAAGAAAATTTGACTTTGTCCATTTGGGTTTTTATATAATTATAAATTTATAATGCGAAAACCACTAGTTTTCCTTTTCTTATGTTGTTCGTACTTACTTGGTGTTAAGGGTCATCAAATAGCCCATGACCCATGGGCTGGCCCAGTAGCCCGCTAGTCCACCAGGCTAATGGGCAGTCCAACCCGGTAATATTGAAGCCCGTGGGCAGCCCAGTAGCCCAATGGGACAGGCTATGGGTTGGTTTCTTTACCTATGGGCGTCCAGTGGGACGGCCCGTTAGCCCAGCCCAGTAGCCCGACCCGTTAGTCTGACTCATTGCCCAAAATTTATAACAAAATAATTTGGGAGTTGGGTGGGTGAGGGATTGAACTTTAGACATTATAAAAACTTTAAGACCACACACCTAACCACTAAATACTTTGAATGATTGTGATACAATATGTATAATAAATATATATTTTGGTATTAGTCTAGTAGTTTTGATTTTTAAAACAAAGTTATTAAGATGACTGTTGCCCTACCTCTGTGCCTCTGGAAAGAAAGTCATTCTTTCCTTTGATAAATTCCAATTCTTTCCTTACAAGTTACAATTATAGAAGAAATTCCTTAAAAAAAAAAAAAAAAGCTTACCGTTGGTTGGAAGAAATTCTTTCCTTAATGAGTTGATATTTGATGGTAAAATTTGCTATTTAGACTGAATTTAGAAATTTTTTTGGAGAATAGCATGCGCGTTAAACTAATTAGTTAGTTGGACTATTTTTGGAACTCGAGTTTGCCAAACTCGATTTTGGGCTGGAAAGCAAACCCTATAGTGGCGTTTTTTTGTTCCTATAGCAGCGTTTATAGAAAACGCCACTATAGGGTACATATAGTGGCGTTTTTGACAAAAAAAACGCCACTATAGTTTGAATTTTGGGCCGGAACTCGAGTTCCAAAATCAGTCCAACTAACTAAATAGTTTGACGCGCATGGTGTTCGCAAAAAAATTTTCTGAAAACAGTCTAAATACCAAATTTTGCCGATATTTGATTCTTCATATATTTCCTTTAAGAATTGATATTTTATTCTTCAAATATTTCCTTTAAGAGTTGATATTTAATTCAATGTACTTATTTATTCTTATCAATAAAAGTTAATTAATCTTATTTTAGTACCTTTTTAAGAGGTATGTCTTAGTATTTTTTTTAATAGAATCTTTTTAGTAGATTTAATTGTTCAATTTGATAGTTTGTAATAATATATAATTATCATTTTTTTGGTTAAATTTTTACAACCCCATTGAAGACCTGTTAAAAATGCCCATGAGTAGCATATTAAACCCACCTCACTAGTCCAGCCCGCTAAAGCCCAAATGGGCATTGCCCATGGGTAGGGCCATGGGCTAGGGTTTTTCCATCCAGCCCGGCCCAACCCAGCCCATTGACTAGTCAACAGCCCGTTAAGCCAGCCCATTAGACCCATGGACCACCCGACCCGGCCCATTGACGAGGCCTACTTGGTGTATAGGTCCTTAGGACACTTTTTGAGTTTTTGTTTTTGTACATCTATGGGCCTACCAAAATACTAATCTCAAAAAAATATACAAGGCCTAAGCCCATTGTTATTGTTTAAGCCCGTGGTCAATGAGCTCAGCCCACGTGAAGAAGAATATGGGCTAATTTTGGTCCCTCGTGACCAGCCCAAAGCCCATTAATTCAGCCCAAATTGTTAACTAAATAAGCATTTGGATCAAATTTTAATTGGGTCTACAAATTCAACCCAAAAGGCCATTAAAAGTATATGTCAATAGCAATTTTTATAATTGCCTCAAAAGTGAGTTGGAGCCTGGAGGAAGTGTCACTGTACATGTACATCTGCTTGACAGATGCTCAACAAAATGAATGTAATCTCCTTTTGCTTTTATACTTTTGAACATGGAATTCTAGCCTGAATAATTTAAAAATCCACACAATTACCAGTAACCATCTACTCAAATCCTATATTACATATACAAGTCCAAAGATTCAGTATAAATCCAAGCTCATGAGTATGATTCGAAAAGCTATATAGTATGATTTCATATATATCATCAAAGCTATTTAAGGTTGTGAGGGTATCAGATTACATGGACAAACTCTGATCACGATCAAGTTGCAGATCTTACAAACTCACTGTATTGTACTCAAAAGTCATGTGAGTGTATAACTGTTCTTTGTGTCATGTGATATTAGCAAAAGGACCCATTGAAACTGATTCAAGATTCTCTGTACACGATAAGCAACTTCCCACATTCTCTCACATACAAAAGAAATAACCCAAAAATAGGTCATACCTTCCATCCATAGCACACATCGCCACTGCTGCTACTGAACTTTCCATTTTCATGATACCCAGGAATCATGTTCAGAATTGCTTCAGGAAGAAGATGCTTCTCTGGGACCTCTGGTTCTCTCTTCTTGTTGAAGCTGTTGTTGCCACAAAACTCAGAGGACTCCCTATTAAACATTGCCCTTGAGCTGTTGATCCTCCTCACACTACTACTCAATGCATTTCCTGGAGCAGCCTCCGTTGTGGTGCTGTTCCCAGAACCTAACCCGCTTTGAACAATGTCGATCACCCTGCCTCTTGTTGGCAAGTCAACAACTGTACCTTGGCTGATCTTGCAGTTGACTCTGTTTGCAGCATTCCCATTCGCTTTTCTGCTGTTGTTTACCATCTCCTGCAGTATCTTCTGGATAGTATGATCCTGTATGTTCTGGCTTCCTTCCAAGGAATGGGAACTTGACAAGCCATCAATTGGTGAGTTTTGGATTAGTCTTGGACTTGAGGTTTTAGGACCATTATATGGTTTAAAAGGTGCATTGTGGTTAGACACATTTGAAGAACTCTCTTGCTTCATCCTGTTCACATCAGAGGTCAAGGAGTTCTGTCTCAGAAAATTGTTATAATAACCTGGCAATGCTGATGCTGCATGTTCTGAGGTAGTCAAATGTCCTCGGTTGGTCATATTTAGACTATCATCTACGTTACTGCTAGGAGCAGTAGATGTAGCCATCACCTTATCCTTCTCAGTTGGCAGACCTTGAGCAGATTTTTCACCCAACTTTTCTGGTAATTCCTTTTTCCGGAAATTGGATGTGGTGGATTCTCGGGAATACCTCTTCAAGCTCTCTACAATTAATCAGTGATGTTATATGAAAACAATGATCTGCTTCAATAGAAATGAAGGTCAATGGGGAGAAGAACTCAAGCAACAATCTAAAAGGGTGTTTGCCCTTTTCTTTTCATTTTAGGTGATGATTCATAATTCATGAGGAAGGGGGGAGGCAGGACAGTATTTTGCATCATTACATGCCATCATAGCAACATGTGAGAACTACGTACCCATTGGTCCTATGTCATTATCCTGGCAGAAAGTCATTAAATCTTTCATACTATTGATGACCTCAGCAATCTGTTAAACAATTATAATGTGAACATATTATGAACTGTCAGCATAATGGAATTAGCTTCAAAATTAAGCATAATGAATTGTTGAGATTTACCTGCAAACACCGTGTGTATCTTCCGGAAAATCCCCAGTCATCAACCAGCTGTAACTCCAAAGCCCTTGCAAGATGGCACCCAGTCGCCAGGAACCTATGGTAAGATAAGTGACCAAGAACAAGGTGAACGCATGATTTATTGCATTTACATTCTAATAAGTGGAAGGAAAAGAAATAAAAAAGGGAGGGGGGGGGGGGAGGAGTCAACCAATTTTCCCTGGTTCTCTCAAACCTCAAAATTTCTAGCATACCTACAGCAGCATTTATAATTTGAACTTACAACTATTCTTATAAATTTCAAAAGGTCAACAATGCTGGCCACATCCCTAACCAGGTTCAATTATACGGAGGCCAAACTGAATTTCTTCATAGTCGAGTAACCCCTTGCCAATGTCAGTATCTAGAAACATACAGATATGTCATTCAACAGAATAAAAATAGGTTTCTTTTTGTCTTATGAAAGCCTTTTGTTAGAACATGCAACAGGAAAATAAACCCCTGGACAATTCTCACAATTGCAGATCTTTGGACCTAATTTATCAACTTCTGAATTAACAAAGAGGACAATAAAACATCATTAGGTCCTTCAACTAAAGGCACAAAGAATAAAATATAAAACTAAGGCTGTTAATAATGCATACAATTTCTCATCCATTAATTTCTTACTTATTGCAATTTGCTTGTAGACCATCAGATGATGCACCAACAGTTCCACTATCATTATTATTGCTTTGATACTTCCATGCAGAATGAACCAATTGATTGATCTGCAACATTTAAGAATTAATTCATAGCACGATCATTAGATCCAAAGTTATGGCTAAGAAAAATAAGTAATGGATCATATGACACATTTGAAGACCGAGGCGGATAGCTTACAGCCACAGAAAATACAGAGCACAAGAATACCTGAGATGCAACAAATGTTCGGGGCAAAAGCTCTTCATGAGGCCGTGAACAAAATTCCCATGATAGTATCTGCAGGGAAAAAAAACTGTTACGTACACATCACCATCCTATATAACATTTTGCATTGAACAAGAGAAACATGAATAATACACATAATTAACCCACCAACTTCACATGAAGTGGACTTTGACTCACCTTCAAATCATTAGTGTAAATAATACGCAGTTGACCCTCACGAACAACGCGCAGTTGCTCATAGACACTCTCCTGAATTGCTCTTCCATATTCCAACATCATTAACCCAGAAGGGAATCTACACTCACGCGGCAAATCGAGAAACAATATTTCATCGATCACACTATCAAATGTAATTCTATTAAGCCTAGGAAGTATTTCAAAATACGCTTCTGCCAAGAAACAAAAGATAAAAGAAGTTATATGCTATCAATAAATATAGGTAATCAGGGAAGGAAAAATTTAAGCGATCTAATAATGCTAGTTTGCTTACCAAATCCCCTCCCTGATTTACAACCACACAAGTCACATTGCCATGTATCCTAAAAGAACAAAAGCAACAAACAATCTCAAATTTACTAAACAATCAACATAAGCTTAAAGCATACAGAGGAAGATAAAAATCAGACAAGAATATAAATTCAATAAGTCAAGGCATTAATTCACTTATGCAACAAAAATAGTTTTCTTCTCTTCTTTTTTGCACACAAACCATGCAAGTTGTGACAGAAGGGGGAAGCAGTTAAAGAAGAATTTAATGACATAAAGGGAAAGAATTCATGAGCAAAAATCTTAAACAAAATTTCATACAAATGACATGAAGATGTTATTATTATACCATGTAAAAACACATGATCCCAACCCATGCAACCGGTGGCCACTACAGCATTTGTGACTATGTATTGTAATATTAGGATCAATCATCTCTCATGTTAAAGAAAATAAATAAGCAGAATGAGAACTGACCCTAGCTGTCTGGGGGAATATACCAAAGGCATTGTGTCCAACTCTATCATATAGAGACACGCACCACCTTTTCCTTGCACAAGGAGCATAATACTCTGCCACAAATTTCCTCCAATAAGCAATATCATTGTCCTAAAGAGAGAGGGTAAAAAAAAGAAAAAAAAAATCAGATTTAGACTAACTTAAAGCTGCATCACCAGGTTCAAGCACAAAGAGGATGCGTGATATTAAAACATAGAACTCAGCCATGCTTCAACCCAAATTGTGTATTGACAATGCAAAACATTAGACACCAATAAGGGTAGTTTACAATAGTAAAAAGCATGATGTCATAGTAAGATACAACATTATTTAGACAATTACACTAGCAACTCACAGCTGGTCGTTGCCGCAGATGATATATCTGCTGCATTAGCCGGCGCGAACAGATGCCTTCATTAAATGGGTGCATAACAGGTACTTGATGCATCATCTGTTGTTGGAGATGGTGCCTCATCTGTCGCTGCTGTTGCTGTTGCATGTCAATTCCCTGATATTGTGGAATAGACTGCAAAATCTTTTGCCACTTCTGATTTTGTAACTGATGCTGCTGAAACATTGCTTGCAGTTGGGGTAGATGTCCTTGTAACTGTGAAGAATCCGGGTTCTGCAGTAGCTGCTGAATAATATGCTGTTGCATAATAGCCTCCTGCTTGATGTCTAATCTTGGTTTCTTAATCATCTGAGTTGAAGTGAGGGGCTCCTGTCTAGTGCCCTTTAGAAGTGAACTTCTATGCACTTGTGCAGCCACTTTAGATACATTATTGAATTCCTCATGCTGGTATTTCCTTTTATGCACTTGTGGGCAATCTTGTTCTAGATGGGAGGTATACTGAGCAATGGAGGAACCATCTATAACTGAAGATCTAGTTTTTCTTAGGTTATGAGATGAGAATGATGAAGGTGATATGGGTGACTCCAGATAAGAATCCATGTTGGTACTAGCACTTCTATGTGAATGAGGACCCTCTGAAAGTGCTGATTCAGAATCTGTTACCAAGGAACTTGGCCTAACACTCAGTCCATTCACCACAGGATTTAAGACGGTTGGGTTCACTTCCCCTGAGACCCTACCCGCATTCATATGTGCAATCCTAGACATGTTATTCGGCAAGTTTCCAGAAGATGTGTTCAAGAGGGAAGCTACCACTGCCTGGTATTGCTCATCCTTTTCTAGCGAGTCATTAGAACTTGAGAACCCCAAAAAGCTGCCAGTTGGCCTAGTAAGTACCAGGGAGTTTGCTTCCATTTGAAAGTTGGAATCTAGAAATGTCTCGAGAGCCATTCCTATTCCCTAATAGTCTCTCAGCTGAGAATCAAAGACTTTTCACTTTATGCAAATCACAGATAAACCTTCAGACAAGAACACCCTACAATCAGGAACCAGATGTACAACAATCACACCGTTATTTTGTGTCTCATACCAAGGAGAATGATTACATTGAATTGTGGATCATGAAATTGATTTGAATCACATATAAAGTTTCTTGCCTCCATTTGTTTTAGAGAAAGTAATTCCTAAAAAAGATCCAGGAATATTTCTGAAAACAAACATTTCATCACTAATGAACTGTAATCTTAAGGTTGAGGAAAACCCATAATGTCTCTAAAGCAAGACTCGGGAAATACACGTATCATCTGTAGCAATCCCAACATCCCCCACCAAAGACAGAAAAATAGATGATACATTGACAATGAACTCTAGCTCAAATGGCACTTCCTTCTCACATAAGAATGGGTGGAGGGTAAGGTTGTGGGGTTCAAAACCCAGTGGGTGCATATGTAACTTACCAACCAAAAAACAAATAGGGGTAGATATAATAATCACAAATAAAGATGGTGCAGCCACACTGCCACAGAAACAAGTTGACAACGAAAACCACAGTGACAAAATAAAGTTGAAGAGAAAGCCGAAGTCTAAGAACTGGAGTTGGAATGACAAAACCATGAGCTGGAGTTCATAGCTTTCAATTAAAAGAATTCATCTTCCAATCTCTAAACCTCAATATCATAGCACACTTGCCAACATTGAAAACTCATACATTTTCCAAATTTTGAATAAACAAATCAGCATATTAATAACACACAGCACAGAACAATTATCTCCAAGATCAAAACTTTACACAACAATAAACCAACCTGAATATCTCCGTGTGTTTGCAGTGAAAACAGGGGAAAAGTTAAGGAAAATTCATTTTCACCCAACCCCAAATGCTCCATTACTTTTAAAAGCTCAAGAAAAGAGTGAGAGAAAAAAAAAATTTCTCATAAATACTTAACAAATTGGAAACTAACCCATTTCCCCAAAAATAAAAAATTCCTTCCTTTTCCTCAAACTTTCCTTAAACCAAAGAAAAACCTTATATCATGCAGCACCGAGAGTAGTTTATACTTTATAGTGTTATTGAGTCCCAAACAGTAAAAATTTCAAACCTTTTTCTTTTCATCTAGCAACCAAACAACCATTTTTCTCGTCAAAACAATTAAAGCCCAACACAAAGCAAAGAAAATGTCGGTCTATTTTCCCACTGTCCGAGGAAAATATATATTCAAAGCAGTGTCAAAGAAAGTACAAAAGAGGTCAAAATAAATCTGCACCTATAACAAAAAAAAAAAAAGTAAAGAGAAAAAGAAAAAGCTGTGAACTTTTATAATACATAAGAGAGAAGAAAAGAGAAACGGTGAACCTTGATGAGAAGGTGAAGAGATGAGATTGGAGTGTTGGGTTTTAGTACGGAACCGCCATGCTGTGAACTTACTTGTCTTTGTGTATTTATATAGCGAGCGGGAAGAGGTGGCAAAGTAAGAGTGTGAGACAGCAGTAACCGGCTGTGGCCGGTAGTTGGGATCAGCTTTTACTGGTTAGTCCGGTGAAGCTTTAGGGACACGCGTCACTTTAGGACCAGACACGTACACTGTTAAGATTGCAGGGTCGCATAACACGACTTTCTTTTCTTTTCTTTTCTTTGTCTCCTTCTACCTTTCTCTTTCTTTGTCTGCTGTTGGAGGATGCATGTCAATCTTTTTTTTCGTGAGAAGTACCGTTTATTTTATTGTAAGAGCATCCACACTAGATGTGGTAAATGTGCCAAATGTTAAATATTTGGCACATTTACCACATCAAACATCAAAAAACCACATTTATCAGATATTGCAAATCTTATAAATTATACAACACTGAACAGTAACCTCATATATTTGCCACCGTACGGACGAAATGTGGTATAAGTTTATTATTTTTTTATTCGGTTTTTCTCTCTCCTTTCACTTTTTTTAATTGATTTTTTCTCTCCCCAACTCTCAAACCGGTGTTCTTTCCTCTCCTCACAGTCTGTCTCTCTCTCCCAAATCGGTGTTCTTTCCTCAAATCAAACCCAAAAATCTTCTTTCTTCAAATCCAAAAATCAAACCCAAAAATCCTCAAATCCAATTCCCAGTTTAAAACAAAACCCACAAATGGAATCATCCCAAATCCAGAAAGAACAAAGGAATCGGCGATGGAGGCGAGGTAGAGCTTGGTGCCAGGGACGACGAAGCCATGAAGATCGGCGTGCGAGCAATCAGCGAGGTTCGTGAGGGCGAGGTCTGCCGCTGGAGTGTTCGTCACGATTATGGGATTGGAATCGACGTGGGCATCGACGTTGAGGTGAGATCGGAATCGTGGGTTGCCGGTGCTAATGGGTTTTGGTTGCCGGTGCAAGTGGATTCGTGGCTTTGGGTTGGCGGTGCTAGTAGTTTCGTGGGTTTGGGTTGCCGGTCTAGTGGGTTTTGGTTGTATTTTCTGGGTTTGAGTTACTGTGTTTTCTGGGTTTGATTAATGGGTTTTCTGTGTTTTTTGGGTTTTAATGGGTTTTGTGGTGGTTTTGTTTTCAGTTTTTTGTTTTGCAATGGATTGTGGCTGCCATAATGGTGGTGGTGGTGGTGGTGGTGGTGACGGTGGCGGCAGCGGCAGCAGTGTTGTGTTTGTTAATTACTGTGTTAAATATATTATTTTATTATGTTGTTTATATTATTTTAATGTGTAGTAAATATTATTTTAATGTATAGAATTGAATGATAAAACATCTGATAAATGGGATGTTGTAAAATGATGTGGTAAAATAATAAAGTAGGTCTTTAGTGTGGCAAAATGGCATAAATTATACCACAGCTGCTGTGGATGCTCTAATTGAAATTTTTTTTGTTAAAAATATTATAAATAAAATAAAATATAATTGAAATAGTACAATAAGACTCATGAATAATATTAAAAAGTATAATGAAGTCATGAATACTAATAAAAATAAACTGAATAGTAAAATAAACTAACTTTTTAATTTTTGCCAAACACAAAAAAAAAAAATATTGATGTTAATTTTGTTTTAGTAAAACATAAGTCATTTTCTAAAAAGTATTTTTTATAAAATTATCTCTTTTTTTATATTTGGTAGTAATCTTAAATGAGTTGAAAAACAATATACTAACTTCCCTTGTTTAGTTTATTGTGAAATAAAGTTGTTTTCAAAAAAAAAAAATTAATAGAAAACAATCTCTAAAAATAAGTTAAAATTTTTATGTTGACTAAATATAGTTTTCCATCAATTTATTTTTTTGAATTGATATCAAACACTAAAAAGTTATAGAAAACTATATTTATACAATAGTTTCCATCGAAACAAACAGAGCATTAGTATTATTGAAGTTTATAAATAACTTGTATTTTTATTACATTTTTGTATTTTATTTTAGGTGTTGGTAGTTTATTTAGGTTTATTTGTATTTTCCTCGAAAGAAAGGTTTATTTGTATTGTTATTTAATTTTCTAGAGTCAAGTGTCTTTTTGAAATTTAATATTTTCCAAGTCATTTAGAATTAGGTTTTTTTAGTCCATTGGAATTAAAAAATTTTGAAGCAGACACCAAAGGTTGAAATTTAAAAAAAATTAAAAATTAAAAATTAAAAATTTCCTATAACAATTATTATTAAAATTAAGGTTTAGTAGTTTATATAAAGCATAATAATAATATTATTGTACTCTTATAGACTTTATTTTCCTATTATTTAATTTTGTTGCTTCATCATTTTGGTTTTGTCTAGTGTCACTTCTTCGAGAAAGTGCTCTGGATACATGTCTCTATACGTAGCTGTAAAAAGATGCACATGATAATATTCTGTATTCCTATGTATAATGCTTTGTTCAAAGAAAGAACAATCAAATTTATGGAGTCTATAACAAGAAGACCAGTACAGGGAACAATTGAAAACAATAATCTCTTTAGTATATCATCTCCCGAAAACACCATCCTGGTCATCGTCCACTTATTTGGGAAATTGATGAATCATAAACTGAACAACTTCCTTGCTCTGATGTAGATCTGCCCGTTACTTTTTCATCAATTTGTGTTGAAAAAGCTGGCCTTTTAGGGGTGGAGATAGCACCAATATCATTTTTGAGCATTGAATAAACTTCCAACATTGTTGGTCTATCCACTGGATTTTCCTGAACGCATAACAGAGCTACTTGCAAGCATGTTATGAGTTTGCAAGATGAAGAGGAATCATCCAGCGATGGATCAATAAAATCCATGCCTTCACCTACTATCCATTTCTCATACGCCTGAAATCATTCAGCATTATTCATCTTTATATTTCAAAAACCTCATTTTTTGAGTTGCAGCAAGTTAAATCAAAAGAAAAGTTTAATGGAGTTGCTTACATATTCTAGAAGGGTCAAAGTTTCACGCGTGCCATAATAACATGAATTCCTCTTGCCACTTATGATTTGCAGAAGTAGAACTCCAAAACTATAGACGTCATACTTCATGGAGTACACACCTTTTCTAACATATTCTGGAGGAACATAGCCACTGTATTGCATATAAAATAGCAGTGCTGAGAGGTTAATAACAAGGGAAATACAATTGAGAAATCATCCAAAAGCTGAGCGCTTACTAGGTCCCAACAATCCGGTCTGTGTTTGCTTCATGTTCATCTTTTCCAAAAAGTTTAGCCATCCCAAAATCTGATATCTTTGGATTCATATCCTTGTCCAGTAAAATGTTGCTAGCTTTAAGATCTCGGTGAATTATTGTAAAATTTGAATATTCTTGAAGATATAGAAGCCCCTGAGTAATCCCTTCAATGACGTGAACACGCTTTCTCCAATCTAACACATGCTGTCTAATTGGATCTGCATAGAATTAAGTCTGTGAGCAGTTATTATCACACATAAAATACTTCAACTATTGAAAATGCACTCAAGTAAAACATCGTGGCCTTGCACTTCTCCATAAGCTTAGATTGTCATTTTGCTTCCCTCAGGATTGAATAATAGTGGCATCAAACAAAAATATCTACTGGATATATAGACCCATTTAGGATTATAAAATATAACATAAATCTCAGACCCACAAATATATGAAATGATTAACTATAATTGGTACAAAATGATTGCATACCATATAGGTAGAGATCCAAGCTTTTGTTTGGCATGTACTCATAGATTAGCATTTTTTCATCACCCTCTATACAAAATCCCAGAACTCTAACTAGATTTATATGTTGAAGTCTTGCAGTAAGAGCAACCTCATTTGCAAACTCCTCATGTCCTTGTGTAGACGTTTTAGAAAGTCTCTTCACTGCTATTTCCTGTCCCCTTGGTAATATACCCTGGCAAAAATCACACACACCGTTTGCAATGTCCGTAAAGAATAAGCCACATTTACAACTGATATGAATTCACATTTTACAAAGGCAACAATAGCTCCCTCAACAAAAATTGTATAATATGTATATACTCAGCTTAGAAATAGTGAAAGTATTGCTAATTTGGAGTGTGGACAGCATAATCTTATTCTGCTTTCAATTTGTGGTGCAGGAATTGGTTCTCTCTTGATATTGCGTGGTTTGAATGGGTTGTCAATCATTCTAGACTCAACTTTTTAAGAGACTGATTTTTTTTTCATCTGTAAAGCAGGACAGGGAGCTAATAGTGTTGCTCAAGGGATGAGGGTGTAACACATAAACAGAAGTTAAAAGCTCTCAAGTCCCTTCAAACTTTTCCTGAACTCCAAGAACCTACATAAGCTACTCTTTACTATAATAGCTAAACCTTAAACTACTTGAATCAATTAATATTCGTTTCACGAAAACCTACATACCCTACATTTTTTTTTCAATGTTTTCCCTTTCATATAAAGAATAAGAACAGTCCAGGCATTACCTTGTAAACAGGGCCAAAACCACCCTCTCCAAGCTTATTGGCACTTGAGAAGTCATTTGTAGCTACTTTGATGGTGGAAAGGCTGAGAGCTTTCGGATTAGGATCATTGCTGTCAAGATTTTCAGAATCTAATGTATTGTTTACCGGCTGAGATGGACTTCTGTTGTCTAAAATCATCATGCCTGCAACAAAAATTGGAAAAAGAAGAAAGAAAAATCATTATTCTTAATATCATACTAAAGAGAAACGCTCTATTAATAAGTAGAAAGTTTCTGCATATTGGTTTGAGAGAAGATTACATTGTGTACATGTATATATAGGGAAGAATCTACAACATAGAGGAAAGGTCAGACCAATCTCTATAATCGGCTCCTAATTGATACAAATCAATCTCTGGAATCATGGGATAGATGGGCTGAGAATCTAGTGCTGAAATCTAGGCTAATCAAGGCAGCCAAGCAAGTCTGGAAAACACTCAACAGCATCCCCATCCCCCAGGAAACTAATGGAGAGTGAATGCACCACTAGTTTGTTGCGAAGTAAAAGGAAACGAGAGGAAACCAATCCCTTCGTGAAGATCTTTGTAGCCTGATTTTCAAAAGGAACAAGTTGCCCTTTAAGAGTAGTGATGAGATCATGAATGAAATGATAATCTACCTCAATGTGTTCTGTGTGATCATGAAAATACTGGATTAGCAGCCATACAAGTAGCATTGATGTTGTTATAGTAGAGAAGGCAAGGATCCTGGATGGAGACTTGGAGTTCACATAGCCCAATTTGCATTGGAGAAGGCATGTAATTGTTAAATTACCGATTGTCCCAAAAGCTTAAACTATTAGGAAATTGTGAGTTTAATCACTTAACCATAATTCTAACAGTAATGTGAGAGAAGAGCATGGCTTGAGGTGGATGCCAAGGTCAATGGTGCCTTTGATATATCAAAGTATTTGCTTCACAGCCTGTAAGTGCACAGTGGTGGATCAGGGGCGAGTCATCATTAGGTTTTGAAGTTAGCCCAATTTGCTTGTATTAGGAGAGATCAGATACTGTCACCATCACATAGAGAAAGCTTGGAGACAATTGAAACTGGTGTGGAGAAAGGTTTGGCCTCTAACATGGATGTTCATTCAAGGAGAGTGGGCCTACTTGGATTGAGAAGGGTGAAATCCTTTTGAAGTGCGCTTGGCTTCAATGCCTAAAAAATAGTGTAGTCCTTCATGGCAAACTGTTGATTATTAAAATGAATGAACGATTAAAGAATGGAGGAACAACTGCCAGTTAGGATAATGTTGTCAACATAGAGAAGGAGAATCATGATGCTAGCCAAGGATCGAGCGAGAAACATGCTAGAGCCAGCCCTACTGCATATAAAGCCATGATGAAGGAGAAAGGCACTGAATCTCTAACACTAGGCTTGCGAAGCCTGTTTGAGGCCACAAATGGCCTTATGAAGGCGACAAACATGAGTAAAGGATGAGGAGTCACAAAACCCCGAGGTTGTTCAATATAAACTGAAAGCATGCCATGGAGAAAGGCATTTTTATATCAAGTTGCTGAATGGGCCAATGATGGGTGAGGGAGAGTGATAGAACTATGCAGATAGTGACCGGCTTCACTACCAGACTAAAGGTTTCTACGAAGTCCACAGCTTCTTGTTAATTATAGCACTTGGCAACAAGATGAGCTTTATACCTTTCAATGGGGCCATTGGACTTCTTCTTAACTTTATAAACCCCTTTGAAGCCAAGAATGTTCATAGAGGGATGATGAGGGACAAGGGGCCAGGTACTATTTGAAAGGAGTGTATAGAACTCATGTTGCATAGCAGCACACCAATTGGGGTCTTTAGAGGCCTAATGATAGGTGGCAGGCTCAGTTTTAATGATTCATATAATTTATTTTTTATCAAAAAATGGAAAAAGCTCACCTAAGCTTACTGTTTGCTTCTTCAAAAAGCACTAGAAAAGCATCCTTGAGGCAAGCTTCACTAAATGGGTTTCGCTTCGACCAAGTGAAGCACTCAGAGCTTAAGGCTTTGAGCTTTAAGCGGGCTTATGCGCACTTTTATCAAAATGGGTATTTATAGGTAAGAATCTACAACCTAGAAGGAAAGGTCAGACCAATCACTATTATCAATTCCTAATTGATCCAAATCAAATCACTTAAATATATCAAATCTCTAGAATCATGGGATAGATGGCAGAAATTAAGGCTAATCAAGGCAGCCTGGAACTCACTTAACACATACTAACAAATGGAAATGCTCTTCAATATCATGTTATTACAGGTGAAGTATTACAGTTGAGGATACTTACCTTTTGACTTCAGTACTCTGTCTCGTATGTAATACATCATGAAGGCTAGAATGATAATGATTAAAGCTGTCGGAAGCATAATTATCAACAGTAATCTTCGCTTTTTTTCTGGACCATTATCTTCCTCTTGAGCTGTCAATGCAGTCCAGTACTTAAATCAACATCTCTCATTTTGAAATCAATAAAATTATTGCACCTAGATTTCACTAAGTTCATCAACATTGTACTGAGAAAAAAAAAAAAAAAGACACCTTCTATAGAAAATTTTACAAAAACTAGTATTTAAGAAAGACGCATAAAATAAGCAGAAGAATCTTCCAACTCTCCCCGCTTTATGGCAACTCTAACCAAAAAAAAAAAAAAAAAACTGCTTGTCTTATAAGCTCAAAAAAACTCTGAAATATAGGATTGGAAGAAAAAAAATCATAACAAGAGGGTTAATCTCAAACTTGGTTGAAGATACTTGAGTTGGACGCAAGCACTCTGTTAGATGTCTAACAGAATCGTCTGCATTCTGCTAGATAAAGAGCTTTCATCCAAGATGACAGGGTGATGGAATTTCTATTCTCCCACTAATTTTTAATAATTCTACCGTATATGATCAAATTCTTAAGGCCAATTAAGGACTTAATATTTGCTTCATTCAAGCTTAGCAATTCTGACAAGCAGGCCAATTACATTATCACAAGCATTAAGGCTAGGCTCAACAGCTGCCACTTGGTGCACAAGCGAGACAAACACAAATCAGTGGAAGGATGATTCTTGTACAGCACTGGCATCAATGTGGCAGAGATATTGTGATGTTTGTAAGACAGCCTATAGGGATGATTATGCCCTCTTGGTATAAGAAATGTGAGGTTAATGAAACATGAACAAAAATACAAAGCATGAAGAACAGGTTTGTTCCTGAGGGTCCCCATTTGGTACAACTAATTACCTTTTGGAGTTTTTTGTTTTTGGTTTGAAAATGGTGTTGTTTGAAAATACTGTTACTAGAAATAAAGTGAAGATTTTATACTTTGAAAAAGTGCAGTTTGAAACCACTTTTGCCAAACGGGCCCCTTCACTTAGCTGTAGCAAAAATGTATTATGATGAGTAACCTACTTTGTGGGCATTTGCATGAAAATTTTCCCTTTTGTTTTCTTCCATCTCAAAATAAACAGATTCACAGAACGAAGTTGTAGAAGGATTTGTAATGTGAATTCATGGACTAGTGTTTGGGAAGGACAAAATACAACCGTGTAAATTTCAAATGGTACCTGCCTGAGAAAGCATCCAATTATCATCATTGCTGACCTGAAACACATTGTAACCACGTAGATTCTTCTGCTTGGCATAAGAAATCTTAGCTCTGATAGACTCCACATCATCGAAATTAATCCAAGTCGATCCTATAATGCAGTAATTCATAACAAAAGTTGCATTGAATATTGTTTTAGCATTATAACCTCGAATGTATGTCTTGATGTACTTGTAACTCATGGATCCATCTTCTGTTTCAGCCCGCCCTGACGATGGAGCACCAATAGCATTCTCTTTGGGATTCACAAGTGTCCAAGCATAGCCATGGTAAGGCAAACCAAAAACCAGCTTGTTAGGTGGAAATCCTTTAGCCAACCACCCTCTTATACCATAATCAGTGTTCACATTGCTTGATGGATCATATAAAACAGCATGAGCATGAATAAATTTCTCATTTAGGGGCAGATGATAGTCATATGCCACAACATGTGCCCAATCCATATTTCTTTGTATTGAGCCAATTGGGTAACTCCCAAATTCAAAACTTGGTAAGTAATAAAGGGCCATCGTCAATATCAATTTTGACTCGCTTGAGTTTCTTAACTCAGAATCCACAGCAGCTCGCCATTCATCCAACAGAATTCCCATATTGGTCATATCGGAGGCAGTGTTAGGCCAAAGCCAAAATAAGTCTATGCCTTGAAATCCATATTGCCTTGCAGTTTTTATTGAGGATTCAATGAAAGACTTTCTGTAAGAAGATTGGTTAAGCATTGAAGACAATACTGAAGTATTGACTTTCTCACCCAATATGGATTTAGCAGTTGTAGCTTGTCCATTCCAGATAGATAGAAGTGTGATAACTGATGGGTTCTTACTTTTGACAATGTTGGTGAAGCTAGAAAAGTATTGTTCCTGCTCTGGGGGAATGGAAAGCTGGTAGGTGGTGGAGCTGACATTAGCAAAGCCACATATTAGGTGTGTAAACAGGGCAGAATTTATGTCAGGAATCGGGGATTCACTGCTAGCATACCAGTAACCAGCTTTAGTCCAAGGTTGAGCAGTACAACAGTGCAGTTGATAGGAAAGGATGGAAATGAAGATGAGGAGGTTGATAATCTTGGAATCCATGGAGAGAAATTAAGCTAGTTGATATCTTTTATCAAAAAAGCCTACATGTGGAAGAAGATGTGGAATCTTTTTTGATAGGGTGAAGTTGCGGAATCTGATTGCACCCAATAAAATAAAGTTGGGACAATCCAAGCATGTAGAAGTCCTGCATACAAAAGCGAATCGTAATAGGAAACAATTACAAATTATTACGTGTGAAAGATGGTGTAGCGTATTCTTTTTTACTTTTTTTTTTTAATTATTTTTAAAATAATCAAAGTTTAAAATGAGGAAAAAAAAAAAAAAAATTAGATACATAGTCTATAATTGGAGGAGTACAAAGTGGAACACAAACAGTGAGCTAGAAAAATTTTATTCATTGCGAATACAAATTTAGTACCAAGATTGTTTTGCTTTAGCCAAGGAAATGAAATGTTTTGGTACATATATCATTTCAGGATTACTGTTATTTATGTACTTTTATCTATACACACATATATATATACACATATATCTGGAGAGGATAGTTTTCATTCTCTAGAGTTCAATCTAGAGGGAATGTGACCTCGGACCATTTCAGGGTTCTGGGTACCTGAATTTTGGATCTAGGGTCTGTGGTTTGGATGAGAGTGGTTTCTCCCATCTTTCTCTTGTCAAGTGCTTGGATATTTAGGTTTGTCCTGATGCACTTATAATAAACTCTGTATATCAAGGCTATTTGGTGAGTTCCCTACACAATGAGGGTTCCTTGGGTCTTGATATTTAGGGTGAGAGCTTTCATGATATGCGGGTCATGAAGGCTGATTGTGAAGTTGGGGAAACAGTTGAAATGAACTGGTCCGCAACTAAGACTGGTTTGAATGGTTCCTAGAAGACTGTCATCAAACCGAATGTGACGAGTGTCTCTAAGGGCCATTAGGATTGAACAATTCAATCCTTCTCTGATCAAAGGCTTAACTCCAACTTGGACTAAACCTATGTGCAAATAATTGTGTCCGTCCTTCCTATGCGCCAACAGGGTGGATGGAGATAACAAGTAGCTTGTTTCATGCTCCTTGTTTATACCATAAACTTGTTCTATGGTCTTGACATGGAAATCTGTCTTAAATGCCTTTTTAAGACTCCATGAAGACTTATAGATCTGATGGGTGGGGATCTTAGGGATATTCCAATCTCCTAATTTTAGATCTTACATCTGATAACTCATAAGACTCAGAATTGAGAATTCCAGCTTCTTGTGGAATCTCTGGGAGGGATGATCTCTAACTGGTAGAAGAGTTACTTCTAAACAATCTATTCATTGGTCTAGATTAAAAGCTTAGATTAAACAATTAAAACCTAATCACCTTTATCCTCAATTTACTGGATCTAACCTTAGATCTGTAACAGGGTATACTTACAAAGACAATTGCCTTCTCGTGCAAACTACAACCTCCTGCTGCCATAGTCCTAACTTTTAAGCCTAAACGCCTCACTCCAGCTAAACGACCACTCAACTTAGGACACCGGGTCTAACTGGGTTATAAAACAGCACTGATCTAGTCTTACTTGTCTCAACAGCACATATTTGCAACAAATTGTGGGGCTAAACACAGAAACTGAAAAAGCAAATAACTGGGAGATAACTGGTTAACATAAACTGAAAACACAGAATGATAAACAAAAAGAATAAGAATAACTCAATACAGCCTGAAGAACAAATGGAGCTCACAAAGACTGTAATGGAGGATGATGAAGATATAACAAATATAAAAATAGGTGAATGAGAATGGAAGAGTTATCATAAAATAGATGTAAAACAAATATAGGGAATTGGGGAATTCAACATAATTAATTGACTGAAATTAATGATATGTTGATGCTACCAACTTTTGATTGAAAAATAATATGTAACTTACAAAACTTATCGGCCAACTTGGCTCTAATACCAAAAGGGGGGTAAGTTACAAGTAAACTGGGTGACCGACTGAGGTCATACAAACTAAAAGGCCGACCATGGCCATATGATTACAGAAGTAAAAGCTGACTAGGGCATTACAAGTGTAAACTAAAAGGGTTGCCATCTAATTACAAGTATTGGATTGTAAAGAGAGGATCTGAGGTAGTTTGCAAATTTTTGCCTTAAACTGGACCTGATCAATCTTAAGGTTATCCCACCATTTAACTGAGAATTCCCTGTTTAATAGATTATTACAAATTGCATAGGATCACATGCTAATCCAATGGATCCTGTATTTGATAATCATATGCAAAATTGCTGGAAACTGGGAATTGTGTTTGTTGGCTTGAATTCTGGAGTTGAAATACCTAAGGGCATCTTGTAGGGGCTCGAGGAAGATCTGAGGTACTGATCCAAACATTTCCCATCACTTAAGGAACCATGTAGGTATTGGACTGGAGAATCTCTTGTCAAACATTAAGAACCATGAATGATCAAAGTTCTTGTTTTGGTAGAAGAGGACTTTCTCAAAGGCGTCTATATAGTCATAGTAACTATAATAGAGTTTTGAACCTGTGAGACTTTTGAGATCTGGGAGAGTTTTGAGCAAGGAGGGGTGCCTTCCCCATTCTTTGCTGCTAACAAAACCTATAATGATGAACTTGTGGTAGAGGACTACTGAGGGGTCCCCTTTGTTCATGATGTTTTCTACTCGAGCAGACTTTTCCTAGATGAGGATGCTCTTATAGAACTTGATGTTTTTCTTTGGGTGTTTTGGGAGGTAATGCCATTCTGGGGCAAGACTTCCATGGCCAGAGCCAATGGATTCTTAATATGAACTAAATGGGGTTCAATATAAGAGATGTGCTGGACGAAGGGTTTCTTAACTTAAGAAGACCTTCCTTTTCTAGATGGGTAGAAAGAAGGCTTTTGGGACTGTATGGGGCCAAAAGGTTCTTCTATTATGTATGGGGTGATTACCCTAGGTGCTGGGGTGGCTAAGGCTGAACTGTAACTAGGTTGACTATGAGATGGCCTTTTGTAGTTTGGCTTTGGAATTGTGGAAACCAAATAATAGTTGGCTATGGTCGATGGGGAGATTGGTACTAATCGGCCAGGGTTCTTTGACTGACTGGTACCACCAGGGGATTGTTGTTTAGGCAACTTTGGGGGTTGGGGTTGTGCGAGTTTCTTCTCGAACATCCTGGTTTGGACTCTGCAAAAATTCACAGGTAAGGAAATCAGAGATACTGTTTTGGGTTCCTTCTAAGAATTCTATATCAAAGTCAAAGACTAAAAGGATGGCTTGCCATCGTGCAAAAATTTGTTTTGATGCAATGTTTTGAACATCTTTTTCTAAAACATGTTTTGTAGATTTACAATCAATCCTTATTAAAAACTTTTGATTCAAAAGATCACTTTGAAATTTTGAAATGCATAGTACTATAGATAAAATCTCTTTTTTAATAATACCATAATTAATCTGGGTGGGAGTCCATATTCCCAAATGGAAACAAACTATCTGTTCCAGGGAAGTGGCACTAACTCGTTGGAGGAGAATACCACTATAACTTATGTTAAAGGCATCTATCTGGACAATCTTGAAGGAATTGACTGAGGGAATTCCTAAGCATGGGAGAGACTTGACATATTTTTTGATTTCTTGAATGATTGCTATATGGGCTAGAGTCCAAGGGGACGGATTGGTTCGAAGTCTATCAAAAAGAGGTTTGCATTGTTGCCTGAGATTTTGATAGAAGTCAGAAATGTAGTTGAGAGATCCTAGAAATCTCTGAAGCTGGGTTTTATCTAGGATTTGGTCTGGAAACTTTTCAACAAACTGGATGGCTCTGTCTATGGGTTTGATGACACCATGATGGATATCAAATCCTAAGAATCGAACTTTAGTTTGAAAAAGTTTGATTTTTAGGACTGAAACAACAAGACCATTGAGCTTGATGGTATGGAGAAATGCTCGCAGGTGCTTCCAATGTTGATCCAAGGATTCAGAAAAGATGAGTACATCATCAATGTACACAATTGCATGACTGGAGAATGGATTGAAAATCTCATTCATGATATTCTGGAATTTAGAAGGTGCATTTTTTAGACCAAAAGGCATTATGTTCCATTCGTAATGTCCAAAGGGTGTGGTAAAGCTTGTCTTGTACCTATCAGACTCTCTAATTTGTATTTGCCAAAAACCACTCTTCATATCAAACTTGCTAAAAACCACTGCTCTACTAAGCTTATTGACTAGGTCTTTTTTGTTGGGAATTGGGTACCTTACCCATTCTAAGACTTTGTTAAGGAGTTTGTAGTTGATAACTAGTCTAGGGACACCTCTTTCTATCTTAGCATTTTTCTGGACATAAAAGGTTGGGCAAGACTATGGTGACCTAGATTTCCTAATGATTCATTTTTTAAGAAGATCCTCTATTTCGGCTCTACAGATATCCATGAGTTCCTGATTCATCTGGATGGGTCAAGCTTTGGTTGGGATGTCCTTTTCTTGGAAATCTTTGACATAAGGGAGAGCTACCTTGTGTCTCTTTCTATGCCAAAAAGTTGTGGGTAGATCAGAGCAGACTTCCTGCGTAAGTTTATCTTCAAACTTTCTGATCTCAGCTTGAATGTCTTTATAAGTCAGTTGTTCCTCAACTTTCTTGTATCTCAAATCATCCTAAAGATACTTAAGAGGGTGGGTTTTGGCTTGGATTAGGTTAAGGGTCTTGGAGATGGATAGATCCTGGAGATTACTAATTTCTCTAGGTTCAGGGCTCCTAAGAAACTTAAACTTGATTGGCTAGCCAAAGGGATGGGTAGTGATTCCTTCACTATCCATGATAAAAGGATACAACAGACACATGAAAGAGTTTCTTAAAATGACCCTATTTGTCATATTCTTAACTAGGACAAATGTGGTTTTGAAGCATATGTTGTCCTGACACACATGGGCTTTTGAGATTTTGAATTCAATCTGCCTTTTTCCGACACTTGCGGAAGTTAATCTTTCCCTAGTCTTTCTGAAGTACTTAGAGGGAATGATTCCTTCTTGAATGCAGTTGAGATCAGCACCTGAATTTATTAAGGCTATGACCTTAAATTCAAAATCTTTGTTGATGACAATCCTAACTTTGGAATGTCATTTCTGGAAATTAATCCTACTGATGGTTTCTAAGAACTTCTAGGATGGTTGTTCTAAAGCCATATTAGCTGTAGGGTTAGCTGTTTCATCTTCATCATTAGAAGAGTTTTGAAATGAGGGACCTTCCTCATTGCCTTGATGAGAAGTGTTTTCCAAATGTTTCAATCTTTGATCAAGGAAATTGTGATCAACCCTAAAAATGGTTAATTCCTGCTTAAGGGTTCTAATTAACCTCAGACTTGGTTTCCTTGATTTCATGTTGAAGGTCGTTGACTGTAACTTCCTTCTTGGTGTTGGTAAACCTACTATAAATCTTTTCTAGATTTACATTGGGTTCTTGAATCCTTGGTTCGGGTTTACTGGTTTCCCTAACTAAGGTTTCATGGAATTTACTAAGCTTCTGAGCTTTGATGATAGCGTCCTCAATCTGTTCTATAAGTTCTGGGATAAGCTCTTCTTGCTTGCTGAGAACATTGATAATTTTGTTCCTACAACAACTATCTTTGCATGCCATGGGAGCGTCTGGACCACTAGAGGTACTTGAGGAGGCTCCAGAGGGTTTAGAGGATGATTGGTATAACTGGTGGATCTCATGGTCATTAGAACTACTGGAAGACTCACTTTCTAAGTGGTCAAGTTCTAAGAGTTTAAAGATCTTATCTTTACTGGTTTGGTAACTAACTAAAGTGTTAATAAGGGATTTGGCCTTATTTCTATACTCTTTTCTGAAATGACCTCTCTTTCCATAGTTGAAGCATTTCCTAGATGCGTTTGGTGTGGATTTCTTTCCTTTCTTATAGAAATCATTGTCCTTGAAGAAGCTATACTTCTGTTTTCTATAATACTTGGATGCGGTTCTTTTCCTATGGAATTTCTCAGAGGAACCTTTCTCTCTAAATTTGGATTTTCTCTTGGATGGGGCTATGGGAGGTAAACCATACTGCATACAGAAGTTTCCTATTTCGTACTTGGCATTGCTCTTGCTAGCCTGGCTTTGTATCTTCAGATCTCTGCACATCTTCATTCCTTCACTGCAAATGGTGCTAGAGATATCTCCATAGGTTAGGTTATCATAATCTATGACACCTAAAGGGGTGCTAAGGGTTTCTTTGACCTTTTCACCAAAAAGTCGAGGTAAGCCATTAATAGACTTTTCCTTCCAAAACGGAGAGTTACAATCGCTTCTGTGCATGACTCTGGTGGTAAAGACATCTTCATACCACCAGTAGTCGCCAAGGGTTTTGCGTCTAAGGTTACTCAATTGGTCGTAAATCCTAGATGTGATATTACTAGGTTTTCCTACAAAGTGTTTCATGATCGTATAGATCAAGGTGTTAACTCCATCAAGAATTCCTCTTCCTATGCGTTCGTCAAAGATGGGGGTTCCTTCCACATCTTTTTGGATTGCATTTTTGATATCTTCCTTGGATTTTTCTGTTAGGCAGTTGTTCCACCATTGTAGAAGTTTCCCTATGAATCCTAAAACCATGAGCTCTATGACTTCTAAGTGAGACATGTTCTCATTCAGGTGGTTATTGGCTACCATAAACATATGCTGGATTTTGTTTAGGATTTCCTATTCTGATAAAAGTTCCTCGAGCTTTTGGGTGATGATTTCTAAGGCTGTTTTATCCTTAAGACTTGAGGCTGGTTTGCTTAGTTGTAGGTAGCTTGACTAAGGGTTTTTCAAGAGAAGGGACAGGATTGCTAGGGTTTCCTAGTTGGAGGATAACCTTGGTGTAATTGTTTTGCTATATATATATATATATGTTTTATATGTATTTATATGTTTATAACATATAATTTAAAATCCACACATTTTATAAACTTAAATTTTAGTCTAAGTACACTAACCCGATGTATTAGCTTAATAACATGTTTTTTTTTTGTTTTTTTATTTTTATAACAGTTTCTATTATTTTTTATTCTACCAGCCGAAACATTAATTCCAACCAAAACATTCAAAAAAATCATTGGTATAATTGGTATAAGAAGGTACATCTTGATATTTTATCCGGTAAATTTTAGAAAAATACTAATACTAGTTTAATTGTCAATACAGTATATATTGCCAGTACAACCAATATCAAGATTTTGAATCTAGTTCGAGACGATCTTTTCAGCTTGGCTTGTGGCAGCACTAGATCGAAGAAGACAATAACATTGTGAGTTTTCTATTTGGTTCCATAGAATTTGAAATCTAAAAAAAGATCATGTTTTGAAATTCTCACTAAGAGCTATAGAAAACTAATTATGCCGCAGAGAGAGAGAGAGAGAGAGAGAGAGAGAGAGAGAGATAGATGTGAAAAAATATTTTAAATAAAAATTAGTTATTTTTTATCTAGTAAAGGTTTATAATAGTTTTATATAATGACTTGTATTCTTAAATGTTGGGGCTTATTTTAATTGGACTAGACTGACTAGTTATCAAAAGCGTATACTTATTTGGCATTTAATAGCTACATTATTGGTGAAAGTGGATAGAAGGAGCAAGTATAAATAGTACCTAATGTTAGGGTAGCATATCAAAATTTTGAAATTTTAAGGGGAAAAAATCAAAAGTATTCCAAATTTTAAGATTACAATTTGTAATTTATTCTAAATTAAATAAAAAATTAATCACAGAATACTAAATAAAAAATATATAATCTAGCAGTGTATAAATATTTATATTCACAACTATATAACCAGCGGATTATATATGTATAGGCCACACAGATATAATCCCAAAGCAATAAAGATATTGGTGACATAGAGAATGGCCATAAAGAGGAACGTGAAGGGAAACTCCTTCCAATGAAAAATCACTGCAGCACAAAATTATTCCCATAGGAGCATATCAAAAACTTGAAATTTTGAAGGAAAAAAGCATTCCAAATTTTAAGGTTCCAATTTATTCTGAATTAAATTAACAATTAATCACACAATAATATATATATATATATATATATATATACCAAAACAAAGATATTGGTGACATAAAGATCGAATGGACATAAAATGGAAAAACTTTCCAATGAAAAACTACTACAGCACAAAATTAATTTAAAAAGTCAATGACTCACAAAACCTTTGTAATATAGAGCAACCTCTTCAAGCGCCTTGTCTGCCTAGCGGCCCCAATTCCCCAAAAGCCCCGGAATCCTTTTCAAGCGATTTCCTCCACAGGCTTCATGCCAGCGATATTCCTGAACTTCTGATACTCCAAGGATCCTCCCTAAACGTTTGTTTTAACTTCGCTTGTTTGTTTGAAGTTTGAACTCAAAAATGTTTCTTTTTGTTCTCTCTGCCTTCGAAAATGGCAGATGCTCCTTTTCTCAAAATACCCTCCAGTATCAAAAGCCTTTCATATCTCTGACTTTTTTAAGGATAAGAAAAAAAAGGTCCTACTTTGTACGTAAGATGTTATTGATTATTATGAGCGTGATATTTTTCTTGACAAATATCACAAGCAGAAGTAGGAAGATGTTGCTGATTATGATATTGACTCATAACTTACCTCCGTTTGAATTGAAATTTATTTTATTATTTAGTTTATTTTTACTACTATTCATAACTCCATTATTTCATTGTACATTTTGGTATTATTTATAAATCTTACTATACTATTTCAACTAACCTTTACATTTATCTACTGTACTTTCAATAATAAAATTTCAATTTCAACAAAAAAAAAAAGGTATCCAAACAGACCCTTATAATCTTATATTATATCCCTTTGTTATCTCTCATTAACGGCATACCATTTCAGAACATAATTTTTGCTACAAACTTAGATATCATTTGCTAAAGTGATTAATCATTGTAACGGAAAAAAGTGATAGATCTATATAAAATAAAAGTGATTATATGCTACTTAGAGCATCTCCGACAGGAGAGCTAAACACAAAATGCTCTCTACTTTAGAGAGTAAACCTGTAAAATAAGCTACTGTTCATTCTCCAATGGACTCTCTATATTTTGAATTTTTTTTGGCTCATGAACAATAGCTTATCAAGTCAGATGGACTACTGTTCATTCTTCAAATATTTTTTTTATTATAATAATTAGGTATTGAATAAAAAAATGTTAGAAGATGTGTAGTTATTAAAAAAAGAATAAATAATGAATGAAAAAATAATATTTAAATGAGATAGAGAATCTATTGGAAAGTGTATTTGAAAAAGTGAGTAGCTAAAAGATAAAAGTCACTGTTCATTTTCCAAACAGTACAAAAATTTGTCTAATCTGTTGGAGATGCTCTTATCAATTATAGTAGACCATTTCAACAAATTTTTAAAAAAGATATAATAAAAATTATATCTCTAAACAAGACTTATTGTAAAAAAAAAAAAAAAAATGTGAACTTTTTCGTTAAATAATTAGGATACAACTGTTTTTTTTTTTTTTTTAAATTGTTAAAATGGTCAACTGTGAATTATAGAAAAAAATTATACACCAAGTGAAAAAATTGCCCATTACTGACTATACAACTTTGACAAATTAATTATAGAAGAAATTATATAAGAAATTGTGAAAAAAGTTCTCTTATTAGTCTTACACTTATTGGTTGACCAAGCCTAGGTTAGAATTATCTTCTTCATTCAGAACAACCACCACAGAACACAAAAGGAGCTCATTGGAGTATGTTGTACGACCGTACCACATCTAATAGTTTCTCACCAATTTTTGTCTTAACCGGTACACATTTTTAATACTACTACTTAGGGCTTGCACATACTTGTCGTGAAAAAAAAATACTGTAGTAATTAAAGTCAATTATAAATTTTATTTGTATTATAAAACAAAGATATGAATAATTTGATTTTTAAAGTATATAGAGATTTATATTAATCAAAAGAGACATTAATTTTAAGAATTTTGATAATTATGTCGAAAAAAGTTAATCATTTGTTTAAGAATTTTGATTAATCACAAAGTTAGAGTAGCTATTTAATATATAAATATTTATTTAACTATGATAGTTTTTTAGTACCTACTTGCTAAAGACAATATATCTATTCTCTAAAAACTTCTAAGAATGATAACGAATATTATTATCTTCCAACAATAAACAACTGAGTTTTGCTAAAAAATTTAAAATAATAAAAAATAAAAAATAAAAAGATAACAAAAGGCTTGTGTCATCGAATATCATCATTCTAACTTTCTAAGAATTTTTATCATTTTAAACTCAAAATACATAAAGAAAATTTTTAGGATGTTAAAATTTAGCCAGAGTAATTTAGACATTACACAATAAAATATTTTAAGAATCATAAGCTTTCATTAGGGTTTAACTAAGAGAATAACAATATGACATATTTGCTCTTTTCCAAAATATTAAAGGAAAAATTGCATGATTTTAAAGTTTAAGGAAGAATTGTAAACAACCCCAAACATAAAGGATAAAAATGTTTTTTTCCTAAGTTTTTGTTTTTGTTTTTGTCTGCAAAACTATGTGTTTTTACTTAAAATAGTGTGTAAAGAAAAAAATATACAAAGAGTCAACCCAAAAAAATTGTATGTGGAATAATAAATTTTGGCTTAACAAAGTTGATTAAACCAACAAAAAATTTCTAAAAACACAACAAAATGACGCAACATTTTCACAATATCTTTATAATTTTGTTATATTTTATTTTAACTTGTAAAAAATTGACAACTCAGCAGTTTTGAAAATATTGTGACAACATCAAGATGTCTTAATATTTTTCACACAAAAAAATGTTACGTCCATGACATTTTCACAACAAATTATAAGTAGTAGGTTACTACAAGTTGTTATTGGTGAGCAAAAAAGTGATTTCATTGGTAAGTTTAAATTAAAACCAATAACAATTTACCATATTTGATTTGTTATGAAAGTATTGTGAAAATTATTGTGGACAAACCAAAAATAATATAGCAAATATACTACAACTTTATGCATTCACACAAATAAAAAAGGGCCAGAAAGTTAAACAAACCATAACTACTGTAACGAAATTACTGTAACTTTTCTCATTCACTCTTTATATATATATATATATATATATATACACACACACACACTTACAATGTAAATTTATATTGTAAACACATAAAAACTGGTAAATGTTGTACACATTTGCAAAATTTGTACAATTTTTTTTTGCAAATGTATATAATATTTGCTATTTTTTGTGTGTATACAGTGTAAACTTACATTACAAGTAGAAAGTAAACATATAGAGATCTTAAAAAAAAAAAAAAAAAAAAAAAAAAAAAAAAAAAAAAAAAAAAAAAAAAAAGTTGGTGAACTTGAAGGAAAAAAAAAAACATGATGAGTGGGTTTGTTCCCGTGGGGCTTAGTCCCCTTTCACTTCTCTTTTGCAACCCAAAAAAAAAAAATAAAAACGTTATGATGAGGAGTAGCATTTGGTGTGCACTTGCATAGCAGTTTTCCCTTTAGTTTTCTTTCATTTCTAAATAAATAGATTCACAGAAGAAAGTTGTAGAAGGATTTGAAATGTGAATTCATGGAGTCTTGTATGAGAAGGACAGATATGGGCATAAACCATGTAAATTTCAAGTGGTAACTGCCCGAGATAGCACCTAATTATCATTATTGATGACCTGAAACATATTGCAACCGTGCAGCTTCTTCTGCTTGTCATAAGAAATCTTAGTTCTGATAGTCTCCACATCATTGAAATTAATCCAAATCGATCCTGTAATGCAGTAATTCACAACATTTAACATTGAATATTGTTTTAGCATTATAACTTCGAATATGAAACTTGATGTACTTGTAACTCATTGGAACTTTTGGGATTCACAAATATCCAAGCGTATCCATGGTAAGATAAACCAAAAACCAGCTTGTAACCTTGTTAGCTGGAAATCCTTTAGCCAACATAATCTTATACCATCATCACTGTTCACAAGGCTTGATGAATCATATAAAACAGCATGAGCATGAGTCAATTGGGTAACTCTTAAATTCAAAACTTGGCAAGTAATGAAGAGCCATCTTTAATATCAATTTTGACTTGCCTGACTTTGTTGACTCAGAATTCACAGCAGCTTGCCACTCTTCCAACAGGATTCCCATGTTGGTCATGTCCAAGTTCGTGTTAGGCCAAAGCCAGAACAAATCTATACCTTGAAATCCATATTGCCTTGCTGCATTCTTTTATTGAGGATTCAATGAAAGACTTTCTGTAAGAAGATTGGCTAAGCATTGAAGACAATACTGTAGTGTCAACTTTTTCACCCAACATCTATTTAGCAGTTGCAGCTTGTACATTCCAGATGGATAGAAGTGCAACAACCAAATACGTTTGACAATGTTTGCGAAGCGAGAAAAGTATTGTTCCTGTTCTGAGGGAACGGAAAGTGGTGGAGCTGACATTAGCAAAAGCAGGCACATATAAGGTGTTTGAACAAAGCAGAATTTCTACGAGGAATCGGGGACTCACTGCCAGCAAACCAGTAACCAGATTTAATCCAAGGTGAGCATTACAATGGTGCAATTGATAGGAAAGGATCAAGATGAAGAAGAGGGGGTGCTATTCTTGGATGCCATGTGGAAAGATAGCTAGTTAGTATCTTCTATCAAAAAAGGCTTTGTGGAAGAAGTTGTGGAATCTGAATGCAGCTAATAAAATATAATTGTGGACGTGGCAAGCATGTAAGGAAGTCCTGCCTACAAAAGCCAATTGTATAAAAGATCACAAATGATGACGTGTGAAAGATGTAGCAAAGAGATGGAAACAAAATTGCATGCATGCGTTATGAGTTTGCCAGAAATTCATGCAGATTTGAGGGCTAGACGGCAAGTGCAGAGAATCGCAAGAAATAGCCATGGGAGCAGAGGAATATCTAAAGAAATATCAAGAACACATAAAGCAAGTGAGCCAAAATACCTATGAACTCCACCAATAGAAGGCATATATATAATTAACACTGATGGTGCCATGTTTCAAGACACTAAAGAAGCGGCAATAGTAGGGGTAGTAAAATCTTGAATAACAGAACACATTTCTTTTGTTCTTTTTTGCTCAACTCTACCATTATCATCCTCCCAACGTTTGACCTTGATGGCAGCAACGTATAGTTATATGCCCCTAACCATATGGATATGGGTACGGATAAGGGTACGTGAACATATTTCTTTTGTTGGCTATTGGATATTCTTTTCGTTGTTAATAAAAATAAAATAAAATATAGTAAATTACCAATTAGCCCCAAAGTTTTACAGGTTAGAAAAGATGAATTTAATTGTTTAACAAATATCCTAACAATCCCCTTATGTGTGCGGGTCTAAAGATTCTTAACTCATCATTCATAACTGGGGCCCAATATTAGATTTTTATTTTTTTAAATGGGAGGAACTGAGGACCACATGATACATGATAATTTACTGAATGTTCCAAAAACTTAAACTATTTAGGAGATTGTGAATTTATCATTAAATAAAAATGCTGCTGCAAAATTAGGATAACTTTACAACATCGAAAGTGTCATGGAGTTGAGATGAACAATAAGTTCATTGGGCAATATGGGAGACTCATTTGCCCTTTTAACATGGGAATCACTCGAGGCAACTTGGATGGAAGGATTATCTTTATTTGGCCAAAGGAAAATGAAGGCAGTAAAGGTGTATGAATTTATGATAAGGCTTCCTTAGCACAAATATTAACATGAAGTAAGAATAATCAAAGCTATACATTTTCTTTCATACTTTAAATATTTCCACAGTCATCAACAGTCATCGGGGTACTACTTGAGAAATTGTTGCATCATCTACTGAACACATCTTTTCCTGCAATATACATTTTTCTTCCTCATTTTCATCTCTTTGAACCGAAAAGGCAGGCTTTTTAGGATTGTTGATGGCTCCAGTTTCATTCTTGAGCATTGAAGAAACCTCTAACATGGATGGTCTATCAATAGGGTTTTCCTGGACACATAAGAGGGCCACTTGCATGCATCTTAGGAGTTTATAACAAGAACAAGAATCATCCAGTGCTGGATCAATAAACTCGAACCCTTTGCCCTCTTTCCACAGCTTATATGCCTGCAATAATTACCATATTTATAGCTCAAATACAAAACTTCAAATTACAATAATCTAAATCACAATATGCTAGAATTATAGAAAGTATTAGCAAGTAATTCACTTACATAGTCTAAAAGGTTCAAATTATCATGTGTCCCATAATAACGTGTATTTCTCTTGCCACTTATGATTTGCAAAAGTAGAACTCCAAAACTATAAACGTCGTATTTCATGGAGTATATTCCTTTTTTTACATATTCCGGAGGAACATAACCACTGCAAAGCATGTCATAATGAAAACGATGAGTATTCAAAAAATAAAAATAAATAACAGTTGTATATTTCGTTAACAAGCATTTTACTTATTATGTTCCAACAATCCGACCTGTGTTTGCTTCATGTTCATCCTTTCTGAAAATTCTAGCCATCCCAAAATCAGATATCTTAGGTTTCATCTCATTGTCCAATAAAATGTTACTAGCCTTTAGATCTCGATGAATTATAATAAAATTTGAGTATTCTTGGAGATATAGAAGCCCCTGAGTAACACCTTCAATAATGTCTACACGTTTCCTCCAATCTAAAAGAGAGCATCTAGGTGGATCTGCAGCAAGTCAAATTAGTACTTTATTAGTTATTAAAAAGTGTGGGGAAATGAAATTCACAAATAATGACACCTCTTTGAACTTAATTGTCTAGCTTTGGTTCTTTGAAGCTTAAGTGAGTGCCATCCTCTTGAGGCTTTGTTGTGGAAATGGTTAGACCCATTTAAGCTTTTGAGTAAAAAATTACAAGTTACTCAGCATATGTATGCAGAAACTATGATGGGAAGCATGAAAATTAATTTGCTGACCAAAGAGGTAGAGATCCAAGCTTCTGTTTGGCATATATTCATAGATCAACATATTTTCTTCTCTCTCAGTGCAATATCCCAAAACTCTAACAAGATTTACATGTTGCAGTCTTGCTGTAAGTGTAACCTCATTTTTGAACTCTTCAAGGCCTTGGTTTGAAGTTCTTGAAAGTCTCTTTACTGCTATCTCCTGGCCATTCCATAAATTGCCCTACGAAACCAACACTCATCGTTAGTATTATATGCCAAAGATAGACATTTGAGCCATACACAATTCTGATCATTATTTACCCCAATAATATTATCTGATATAACTATCAGTTGAAATATAATGTGCACAAACAGATACACGTGCAAATGTCTAGTCCCTTTCATGGTGCAGCTGTTTCATGGTGCTGCTGTTCAGAGAAAAGAAGATAGCTAAAAGGAAGGGTAAGACAAACAAATTGGCTATTTGGTATGAGGTCTTAAACTAACACAAAAATTGTTCAGAAGACAATGTTAACAGCATAAGAATCCTCATAAAGAGTTGGAGATTATCAGTAGCAGTCTCTTGCAGAAGGGTTGCTTATGTATTCAGCAAAAAAAGAAAAAAGAAAAAATGGTTGCTTATGTCTTCAAGTTAATATTACATGATAATTTTGATGGGAGAGGGATTTTAACCCTAGATGTCTCCATTGGAAACACTAGGAGATGCCAACCAATTGAGCTACAAGGTTCTTGGCAATGTTACATGATATTTTAAAAGGGAACTCTATAAAGTGTCAAGCATGCCTTTTATACAGAGTTAAGCATGCAAAAAGTTATGCACTTTGTGGTTGGAGAATTTTAATAAGCAAATAGAAGACCGAAACCTTCTAATGCGATGTAAATAAAACGAAGTGATTACTCACCCAACTTATCCTGATCTCCCTAGTTTCCATGATCTGACATTGATGGACAGGTTTTTTTTTTTTTTTTTGGTTAAATAGTATTTGGACTCTGTATCTCAAAATCAATATCCACATAAAGCATTAAACAATGGATGGATTGCCAAATAATACCTTGTAAACAGGTCCGTATCCACCTTCGCCAAGCTTATTCTCACTTGAAAAGTTATTGGTAGCTGCATTAATGTCAGAATAACTGAATACTTGCAGATTAGAAGCATTGCCATTAAGATCTTCAGCAGCTAATATTTTAATTCGGACTTTATATAATAATCTTTTGACACTATCTATACAGCCTGTAACCAAAAAGAAAAGGCGAGAGAAAAATGTTTAGCATCTCCATCTTATAAATGGATGTCGTGAACTTCATCATGAGGTGGTCTCAGACTCAGATTTGGAAAAATTACCTCTTGACTTGATGACTCTGCTCCGTAAGTAACATATCATGGTGCCCAGCAGAAGCACGACTGCAACAGTTGTAGGCAGAGCTATTAACAATGTATGACTCTTATTATGTTGATCTTCGTCTTCCCCTTGAGCTACAAAGGTAGTTCAATTATGTTGATTAGAATGTCAAAAGAGGATGCCTAATATGTGCAAATGGGCAGGCCGCAAGAATATAACGATATAGAATAATAAATAATTTGTCATCAAATTCAGAACCAGGCCTTTTGGCAAAAATGTAATGATAAAGTTCTTATGGCCTTAAATGTAATTTTATATTTGGAATTAATTCTAATTCAACCACCATTAACTATATTTCTGATGTATCACTCTCTTCATGTGGCAAGTACAAGCTCAATGAGACATCAAAGCCAAAGCATGAACTCTGTTTTATTTAACAAAAATGATTATGATATTCAACCCCTGTTCCCTTTTAGCAAGCAGTTAGTTGGGGTCACAACCGAAACCTGAGTCTGTCTCCAATTGTTGGGAAAAACTACCCACTTTATGGTGAGAGCAAAGTCTCAACCAAAATTTTGCTAATCAAGAGTGAATTTACCAATACAAAGGTAATGAAAGCTAACCACAACAAATACCGAGACTAAGCTAGCAAGATATGTAATATGGAATGTAAGAGACAAACCATCAAACACAGAAGGCCATTCACAATATGTTCGATGATTTGCCTCCTAAATTTCGTATTACATATCTTACTAGTTTAGCCTTACTATGTGTTGGGGCTAACCCTTTTTTTTGGCTAGGTAACTAGGGTGAGTCTGGTAGAGCTTGAACCTTAATGCCCAGATACCATAATAGATGTTTTTTTTTTTGGTTGGATAATTAAATAGTTACAATGGGGGCAATGGGAGATGAGAATTTAAATTTTAGACGTCTATTGAAAACACCCGCAAGTGCCAACTAAGCTGCAAGACTCTTAGCCACTATGTTGGAATCACTGGGATATGCCTTGAACGCTTGACTAATTTCTATTAGCTAATGTGTTGGTAAATTCACACATGCTTGATAATACTGGTCGGATAAGATGAGACTTTGCTTACCATTAGGTAGTTTTTTCCAACACCAATATCATATATATGACCAAGGTTGTCAAAATTGGGATCCTAAGTAGGATCATTGAAAGTAGGTGGCATTGTAAATCGTAGGATCAGATCGTGAATTGTAAAATCCTACATATTTTCAAATTTAAAGCAAAAAACATATTGATAATAACTTTGTATATTGAATAATCACGTAAATTATAAATTCATTCATAAAGAAATAAAAAATAAAAAATAAAAAATAAAAGTTGCATCATATTATGTAATTTGCATGTCATACATTAAGTCTATACTAACAAAACAAATATATTTAAGTTTTGACTCAATATATCTAAAAAGTTCAATAAATGTTTAATTAGCAACCAAATACCAAAATATTTATCAAAACATATGGAAAATATTTTCCAAGTTCTAAGTTCCAAGTTTGAAATCCAAAATATGTTAGCAAATGGAAACTAGCTAACTACAATATGAAATCCAAATGCAAGATGAATATTAAGGTGAAGTGAACGTTTAATTATTCTCATTCTAAGGTTCCTATAACTACCATCCTAAATTCCTAATCATCATCATCCATTTCATCATTTATATAGACATTATATATTTGTATACTAGAGTTAAAAGACATCAGGATACAATTTTACATTCAATTATTCAAGTTATATCACTCAACAACAATTAAAGAGCATGCTCAAAAAAATTAATCAATCAATATACAAATACAAGCATAATTGATAAAATTATATATAAAAAACATTTTAGTAATATTATAACACAAATTAGTATATTGATCAAACAAATTTAACAACATTATAGCTTAAAAGGTAGCAAAGCTAACATCAAATTCTTTATTTAGAAATGATGAAGTTTTCCTTCATTTTGATTACAAGTGAACTAGAAAAAATAAAAATGATTACAAGCTTTCCTTCATTTCCTTCATTTAGAAATGATGAAGCTTTCCTTCATTTTGATTACAAGTTAACATGATTTTATAAAAATAAAAATAAAAAGCCATACCATCAAAACAAAAAATTTATCCCATAAAAAAAAAAAAAAAAAAAAAATTATGTTTTTGGTAGGCTCTGATACGATCCTACGTATGATTCTACCATTTTTACGATTCTAGTGTAATCCTAATTGTTTTGGTGAGGTGAAATCGTAAAATTGACATGATCTATATCGCAATTTTGACAATCATGTATACGACTATGTCAAAATAAAATGAAAAAGAAAATGACCAATGGATTCCAAGTAGTACATTGTAACCTACCTGCTCTAGAAAGCACCCAATTATCATCATTCCCGACTTGAAAAACATTGAAACCAAGTAGCCCGCTCTGCTTTGCATAAGAGACTTTAGCTTTAACAGCCTCCACATCGTCATAGTTAATCCAAGCCGGCCCAATTGTGCAGAAATTCACCACATAGGTAGCATTATACACTGGAGCAGCTTCAGAAGGAAAGCTTCTAAGATACGATTTTATGAACTTATAGCCCATGGAACCGTCGACTGTAACAGCTGGACCGATAGCCGGTGCACCCATTGCATTATTATTGGGGTCCAAAAGCGTCCACGCATAACCATGGTAAGGCAAGCCCAAAACCAATTTGCTAAGCAAAAATCCTCTTCTCTTCCACTCTTTTATGCCACTATCAGTATTAGCCCCATTCATTGGGTCATATAAAGCCGCATGAGTGTATGTGAAATTGTCGATTCTAGGCACATGGTAATCATATGCTGTAACATGTACCCAATCCAAGTTTTTCATCATGGACTCAATTGGGTAACTCACTGAATCCAAAGCTGGCAAGTAATAACCAGCCATGACCAATAGCAACTCTGACTTGCTAGAGTTTTTTGCCTCAGAAACCACAGCAATTCGCCACTCGTTCAAAAGGGTATCTAAATTGGTCATATCTGAGCTTTTGCTTGGTAGAACCCCAAAAAGGTCTATGCCATGAAACCCATAAAACCTTGCTGTTTCAATAGAGGACTGAATAAAAGAATTTCTAAAAGAGGACTGGTTGATCATTGAAAAGAAGATTGGAGAGTCTTCTCTGCCAACCCATACGGACAAAAGCGTTGTAACCAATGGGTTCTTGAGCTTTACAGTGTTGATGAAAGTAGAGAACTTTTGTTCGGTGGAGGAGTTGATAGAGAGGTGGTAGTTGGAAGAGTTTATGTAAGCAAAAGCGCATAGTAGGTGAGTAAAGAGCTTAGAGTTTATGTCAGAAATGACAGTTTCACTACCTGAATAATAATAACCAGCTTTAATCCAGGATTGTTGGGTTGAACTTGAACAGTAGGATTTGAGTTGCAGAAAGTTGAGGAGGAAGAGTAGGGTGACAAGTTTGGAAGCCATTGAAAAATGATGTCTCATGCTTAATGCGTTAGTACCATGTGTCAAAGCGTAGCTATTTAGCTTGAAAGAATTAAGAAACAAGACCGCAAGGAAAAAGAGGGAGCTTTGATTAGGTCCGGAGCAGGCGTAGAAGTGTGTTTCACGCCAGCTAATGAGAATGTGCCACATCATCATTTTAACAAATCCTCAATTTTGCAGGACCTTCACACATTTCACACACAAAAAAAAAAAAAAAAAGCCATCACTGTTTGCAGGGCTTGCTGACTAGTCTTCTTACTTCTTTGCTATGATGTTTCAATAATTTTACATTGGCTTGTCAAAAAGAAAAAAAAAATTACATCGGGAATTTGTTAAGATGATGATGTGATGCCTCCTCATTGGCTGGTGTAAAACCCACTTTTTATGCTAGATCTGGACTGAGTTTGGAAGCCATTGAAAAATGATGTCTCATGCTTAATGCGTTAGTACCATGTGTCAAAGTGTAGCTATTTAGCTTGAAAGAATTAAGAAACAAGACCGCAAGGAAAAAGAGGGAGCTTTGATTAGGTCCGGAGCTGGCGTAGAAGTGTGTTTCACGCCAGCTAATGAGAATGTGCCACATCATCATTTTAACAAATCCTCAATTTTGCAGGACCTTCACACATTTCACACACACAAAAAAAAAAAAAAGCCATCATTGTTTGCAGGACTTGCTGACTAGTCTTCTTACTTCTTTGCTATGATGTTTCAATAATTTTACATTGGCTTGTCAAAAAGAAAAAAAAAATTCACATTGGGAATTTGTTAAGATGATGATGTGATGCCTCCTTATTGGCTGGTGTAAAACCCACTTTTTATGCTAGATTTGGACTGAGTTTGGAAGCCATTGAAAAATGATGTCTCATGCTTAATGCGTTAGTACCATGTGTCAAAGTGTAGCTATTTAGCTTGAAAGAATTAAGAAACAAGACCGCAAGGAAAAAGAGGGAGCTTTGATTAGGTCCGGAGCTGGCGTAGAAGTGTGTTTCACGCCAGCTAATGAGAATGTGTCACATCATCATTTTAACAAATCCTCAATTTTGCAGGACCTTCACACATTTCACACAAAAAAAAAAAGCCATCACTGTTTGCAGGACTTGCTGACTAGTCTTCTTACTTCTTTGCTATGATGTTTCAATAATTTTACATTGGCTTGTCAAAAAGAAAAAAAAAATTACATTGGGAATTTGTTAAGATGATGATGTGATGCCTCCTCATTGGCTGGTGTAAAACCCACTTTTTATGCTAGATCTGGACTGAGTTTGGAAGCCATTGAAAAATGATGTCTCATGCTTAATGCGTTAGTACCATGTGTCAAAGTGTAGCTATTTAGCTTGAAAGAATTAAGAAACAAGACCGCAAGGAAAAAGAGGGAGCTTTGATTAGGTCCGGAGCTGGCGTAGAAGTGTGTTTCACGCCAGCTAATGAGAATGTGCCACATCATCATTTTAACAAATCCTCAATTTTGCAGGACCTTCACACATTTCACACACAAAAAAAAAAAAAAAAAAAAAAAAAAAAAAAAAGCCATCACTGTTTGCAGGACTTGCTGACTAGTCTTCTTACTTCTTTGCTATGATGTTTCAATAATTTTACATTGGCTTGTCAAAAAGAAAAAAAAAAATTTACATTGGGAATTTG
Source organism: Quercus robur (assembly GCF_932294415.1). NCBI lineage: Eukaryota > Viridiplantae > Streptophyta > Magnoliopsida > Fagales > Fagaceae > Quercus > Quercus robur. The sequence goes on from NC_065535.1 coordinate 86,531,307, forward strand.
TTAAGATGATGATGTGATGCCTCCTCATTGGCTAGTGTAAAACCCACTTTTTATGCTAGATTTGGACTGAGTTTGGAAGCCATTGAAAAATGATGTCTCATGCTTAATGCGTTAGTACCATGTGTCAAAGTGTAGCTATTTAGCTTGAAAGAATTAAGAAACAAGACCGCAAGGAAAAAGAGGGAGCTTTGATTAGGTCCGGAGCTGGCGTAGAAGTGTGTTTCACGCCAGCTAATGAGAATGTGTCACATCATCATTTTAACAAATCCTCAATTTTGCAGGACCTTCACACATTTCACACACAAAAAAAAAAAAAAAAAAAAAAAAAAAAAAAAAAGCCATCACTGTTTGCAGGACTTGCTGACTAGTCTTCTTACTTCTTTGCTATGATGTTTCAATAATTTTACATTGGCTTGTCAAAAAGAAAAAAAAAATTACATTGGGAATTTGTTAAGATGATGATGTGATGCCTCCTCATTGGCTGGTGTAAAACCCACTTTTTATGCTAGATCTGGACTGAGTTTGGAAGCCATTGAAAAATGATGTCTCATGCTTAATGCGTTAGTACCATGTGTCAAAGTGTAGCTATTTAGCTTGAAAGAATTAAGAAACAAGACCGCAAGGAAAAAGAGGGAGCTTTGATTAGGTCCGGAGCTGGCGTAGAAGTGTGTTTCACGCCAGCTAATGAGAATGTGCCACATCATCATTTTAACAAATCCTCAATTTTGCAGGACCTTCACACATTTCACACACACACAAAAAAAAAAAAAAAAAAAAAAGCCATCACTGTTTGCAGGACTTGCTGACTAGTCTTCTTACTTCTTTGCTATGATGTTTCAATAATTTTACATTGGCTTGTCAAAAAGAAAAAAAAAATTTACATTGGGAATTTGTTAAGATGATGATGTGATGCCTCCTCATTGGCTGGTGTAAAACCCACCTTTTATGCTAGATTTGGACTGAGTTTGGAAGCCATTGAAAAATGATGTCTGATGCTTAACGCGTTAGTACCATGTGTCAAAGCGTAGCTATTTAGCTTGAAAGAATTAAGAAACAAGACCGCAAGGAAAAAGAGGGAGCTTTGATTAGGTCCGGAGCTGGCGTAGAAGTGTGTTTCACGCCAGCTAATGAGAATGTGCCACATCATCATTTTAACAAATCCCCAAGTTTGCAGGACCTTCACACATTTCACAAAAAAAAAAAAAAAAAAAAAAAAGCCATCACTGTTTGCAGGACTTGCTGACTAGTCTTCTTACTTCTTTGCCATGATGTTTCAATAATTTTACATTGGCTTGTCAAAAAGAAAAAAAAAAATTACATTGGGAATTTGTTAAGATGATGATGTGGTGCCTCCTCATTGGCTGGTGTAAAACCCACTTTTTATGCTAGATCTGGACTGAATTTAAGCTCCAAGGAAAAAAGGAATACCTACAATGGCTTGTTCTAGATTTCATTGAAGATTAGGTGAGTGTTTGGATACAACTTATAATTCTTACGTTTACGTTTTTGCGTTTTTTTCTTTTTTTTTTGCTTGTCATTGTTTTTGACTTTTCAACTTGTTTACTATTCACTTTTCATCAACCCATGCACAGTTCACAGCAAAATAAGCAGTGGAGTGCACACCAATGGGTCCCGTGAATAGCAAACCTCACTTTTTAGCTATTTTTTCATTAAAAATGGGTCCCACGATACTATTCACACATTTAAAAATTATTTTGCTATAGTGTTTTCAATTTTCAGTTTCAGTTTTTAATTTTCAGTAAAAATAAATTGTATCCAAACAAACCCTAACAATTCTTTCCGAACTCGAGAAACATAGAGAATTCTAACTCATGATGTAGCGCCTTCAAGTTTTTGCTACATTTTTCTCCCAATTGATTGTGCATTAGCAAAAGGATAAATATGTAACGTACATTTTTTTGAATTAAAATTGTGAGTTAAACAAATAATTTCAATTTTGAAATTGTGAGTTAAAGACACAATTTCAGTTAAAAAATTAAGTGTGTAACGGTGTATGTAAAACACGATAATCGACTAGTATATCTCTTGTATATATATATAATAAGAGAAATGCTACATACACAACAAATTTTACACCAACTTACATTATTTTATTATTAACCATTAACAACTTGTCACATTAAACATGTGTGAAATTTGTTGTCAATTTTGGCGTACCTTTAGACTTATTGATATAATAATGTGGACACGTGATCATCTATTAAAGCATATCAAGGATTTATTAAAATTGTGAGTTATAAACATTATTTCAATTTTGAAATTGTGTCTTAAACTCACGATTTCAGTTAAAAAAATAGGTGTATAACAGTCAGTGTATGTGTGTGTATAATAGGTGATGGGAGTGACGAGAATGCATTACCTTGACGAAGCAAACACTAATGATGAGGTCATCCCAAGCGACGAGGAAATTAGCCATCAGTGACGAGGTAAGGAAAGTCATTCAATGATACCAGCCAGTAGCCTAGGCAGTTACGAAACCAGCAAAACAGACCGTTGGGAGCCTAATAAAAGCCCCATAATTGGTCTAGAGACGTTACCAAAAGAGGCATTAACACTCCAATGGCTAGCAACCAAAATCACATATATAAGGCCCTTGCATTGGCAGCACAAGGTACACATACTGATATTCTGAGAAAACACCTATTACTTTTCTAGTTTGGCAAATTGCTTTCCTGTTCTAACTTTAGCATCGGAGGCGTTGTGGCAGGCACCACACCGGTGACTCTTTTAAAGGATACATTGGTGCTGACGGGGAGTTCCATCTGCCCATTTCAACTGACGAGTTCACACTTCATCAGTTTGGCGCCGTCTGTGGGAAACGACATTTTCAGATTCATATTCGAAAACGTAGTTTCCATCAACCCTCTACATTCAGATGGAATCCAACCCAGATTCAGTAGCCTTGGCCCAACAAGTTCAGGCCCTTGCGGCCACCATTGAAGAACTCACCAAACAAAACCAGGAAATGAAGCTACGACTCCAGCAGGTTCAACAAGCTCAACAGGAAGAAAACCGGTCCAAGGGTAACCTAGAGGGAGAAGGGGGTAGCCACAGGAGAGGTACCCCTCAAAGGCAGATTACTCCGGACGAGCAGAACTCAGATCTCCTTCGAGAAATGAGGAAGGAAATGGACAAACTAAGGAGCGCCATTAAGGAGAAGACGGACCGAAGCGTAGACAAAATGGTAAGGGCTACTGATTCGCCTTTCACCGCAGCGGTACTTGAATGCCCTGTACCGTCAAAGTTTTGCTTACCTCAACTTGAGCCATTCGACGGACTCAAAGACCCTCAGGATCATCTTAATACCTTTAAGACGACTCTAGGTCTTCAACAACCACCTGACGAGATACTGTGTCGTTCCTTCCCCACCACTCTCAAAGGAGCTGCAAGAGAATGGTTCACGAAGTTGCCAACCTCGTCCATAGACAACTTCGATCAATTAAGTAGTGCCTTCTTGCGCCATTTCATAGGGGGGCAACGTCCAAAAAGGCCGGTAGACTACTTACTCACCATAAGACAGGGAGAGAAGGAAACTCTGAGGTCGTATGTCAAACGATTCACCCAGGAGACTCTGGAGGTGGACGAAGCCGATGACAAGGTGCAGCTGACGACCTCCAAGGCGAGACTGAGATCCAGAGATCTCGTGGCCTCCCTCGCAAAGAACCCACCAAAGACGATGGCGGAAATGCTCCTGAAGGCACAGAAGTACATGAATGTTGAAGATGCGTTAGCTGCCATAAAGGATGCCGAGAAGCCAGGCGACAAGGCTAAGAGGGAAGACGACCGTAGGGGGCAGAAGAGAGATCGACTAGATCGTCGGAACAATGACGGGAACAGGAGGAAAGATGATAAAAATCCTCGGACGGTAAGGTTTACTCCTTTGGTTATGCCTGTTGACAAAATTTTCACGCAGATCAAGGATGAACATTATCTCAAATGGCCCAGACCATTGCACTCATCCCCCAATGTCCGTGACAAGAACAAGTACTGTCGGTACCACAAAGATCACGGCCACAACACGAAAGATTGTAGAGACCTAAAGGAGCAAATAGAAGAGTTAATACAGAAAGGGAAGTTACAGAAATATGTGAAGAAAGGAGAGTATAGCAAGTTCAGGGACGACAATAAAATCCAGCATGAATCTTTTTCCCGAGATGACGACCGATCATCCCAGTCTCCAAACAAGGTGATCGGGGAGATAAACACGATTACAGGAGGGTCATTTTCAGGAGGATTGTTTAAATCACTCAAGAAGGCATACCAGAGGCAGGTAAACAGTGTCCACGCCGTACCCCCGTCTAAGCACAAACGAACATACCAGGACGTGTCCTTCAGTGAAGGAGTCGCCATGAGAGTGAAGCAGCCCCACAACGATCCCTTGGTCATAATGTTGAATGTAGAAGGGTTCAATACCAGGAGGATCCTCGTCGACAATGGCAACTCCGCAGACATCATCTACCTCCCAGCCTTCCAGCAGCTGAGACTAGATCCGAAAAGACTGTGTCCTTTGACTCTCCATTCGTCAGCTTCAGCGGAGACAGTGTCTAACCTAAGGGCATAGTGACATTGACGGTGACGGCGGGGGCCTACCTAGTGCAGTTGACACGTCAAGTAGACTTCTTGGTGGTAGATTGTCCCTCATCCTACAATGTCATCATTGGGAGGCCCACACTCAACAAGTGGAAGGCGGCGACGTCAACCTACTGTTTGAAGGTAAAATTCCCAACAGATAATGGCATCGGTGAAGTGAAAGGAGATCAAGTCCTGGCAAGAGAATGCTATCAAGTCGTCCTGGCTGCAAAGGAGAACCACACATGGATGATTAAAGAGAAGGAGGAAGACAGGATAGAGGCCCTGGAAACGGTGGAATTGGTAGAAGGAGAGACAAACAAGACGACCAAGATAGGAACGACGTTAAGCCCCGAGATGAGAACAAGACTCATAAGGTTCCTTAAAGAGAATCTAGATGTCTTCGCATGGAGCCACGATGATATGTGGGTATATCTCCAGAAGTCATCTAGCATAAGTTGAATGTGAATCCAGAACGGAAGCCTGTCCAGTAGCGACGAAGAACCTTCGCCCCAGAACGAGATCAGGCAATTGCAGAGGAAGTGACCAAACTCCTGACGGCAGGGTTCATCCGAGAGGTATACTATCCTGAATGGCTCGCAAACGTCGTCCTAGTAAAGAAAGCAAACGGGAAATGGAGAATGTGTGTAGACTTCACCGACCTGAACAAGGCATGCCTAAAAGACAGCTTCCCTCTACCACGAATAAACCAGCTTGTGGACTCCACAGCCGGGCACAAGTTACTGACGTTCATGGACGCCTTCTCAAGGTACAACCAGATAAAGATGGCTGAGGAAGATCAGGAGAAGACCGCCTTCATCACAAGTCAAGGACTATACTATTACAAGGTAATGCCTTTTGGATTGAAGAATGCCGGGGCTACGTATCAGAGGTTGGTGAACAAAATGTTCAGCCAACAAATTAGCAGGAACATGGAAGTGTACGTGGACGATATGCTCATCAAGAGCAGAGAAGAGCTGGCACATCTGGACGACCTGAAAGAAACATTTACAACCCTCAAAACACACCAGATGAGGTTGAATGCAAGTAAGTGTGCTTTTGGGGTAGCTTCGGGAAAATTCATGGGATTCATGGTGTCCCAAAGAGGAATAGAAGCAAACCTAGAGAAAGTTTGAGCCATCATCGATATGGCGTCACCCAGGACCGTCAAGGAAGTTCAAAAACTCATAGGAAGGATAGCAGCTTTGAACAGGTTCGTCTCCAGGTTTACGGACAAATGCCTGCCCTTTTTCAAGACCTTGAAACAGGCTTTCGCCTGGACCGATGAATGTGAAGCTGCGTTCCAGGAACTAAAGCGATACCTGAGCAGTCCACCCCTCTTAAGCCCGTCCAAAGAAGGGGAGAACCTATACTTATACCTGGCGGTTTTAGCCTCGGCAGTAAATGCAACCCTGATCAGAGAAGAGGGCACGAAGCAGCTCCCAGTTTATTATGTCAGCCAAGCCTTCCAAGGAGCTGAGTCCAGGTACCCAAGAATCGAAAAGATCGCGTTTGCACTAATAGTAGCCTCGCACAAGCTAAGGCAATACTTCCAAGCAAACCCCATTCTCGTAATGACGGACCAACCAATCAAGAAATCAATGAACAAGCCCGAAGTAGCAGGAAGAATGGTCCAGTGGGCGATTGAACTGAGTCAATTTGACATTGAGTACCATCCCAGAACGGCGATCAAGGCGCAAGCTCTGACGGACTTCATCACAGAGTTCACTCTTTCAGACGAAGACGGAATTACCGACGAGGTAGATAGATGGACAATACAAACTGATGGTTCATCAGCCCAGAGGAAGGGGGGAGTAGGGGTCGTCATAACCACCCCCGACGGAGAAGTGCTGAAATATGGGGTCCAACTGAAATTTTCGGCTACCAACAATGAAGCTGAATACGAAGGGATACTGACGGGATTAAGGCTTGGGAAGGCACTTGGAGCTAAGAACCTGTTAGTCCAAAACGATTCAAAACTAGTAATCGGGCAGATTAGAGGGGAGTATGAAGCAAAAGAAGAAAGAATGCAGAAGTACCTCAGGCTGACGAAACATTTAGCTCAGGAATTCGATACGGTGGAGTTCGTGCAAATCCCAAGAAGCCAGAATATGGGGGCAGACGAAGTCTCGAAGCTAGCGTCGTCAATAAAAGAAGAGAGTAGCATGGATTTGACGATGGAGATCCAGAAACACCCCAGTATTGAAGAGGTCTCGACATTTACCATCCATTGCGTAAACAGCTGGATGACGCCCATAATATCCTTCCTTCAGGACGGGCACCTCCCTCAGAACACAGAAGAAGCTAAGAAGGTCAGGAAGAGGGCAGCCAGGTTCACGATCCTTAATGACGCCTTATACAAGAGGGGCTTCTCCATGCCTTATTTGAAGTGTGTCGACGAAGAAGAAGCTAGATACATACTGGAAGAAATCCATAGAGGAGTTTGTGGCGACCACGCTGGTCCCAGATCACTAGTGAAAAAGGTAATATGGATAGGATCTTTCTGGCCAACTACGCAGGTGGACGTTTCTGAGATCGTCAAGAAGTGCGACAAGTGCCAACGATACGGGAACGTGCAACGGCTTCTAGCGGAGAAATTGACGACCATATCCTCCCCGTGGCCATATGTACAATGGGGGATTGACATCGTCGGCCCACTACCGCAAGGTAAAGGTCAGGTAAAATTCCTACTTGTTGTTATTGATTATTTCACGAAGTGGGTTGAAGCAGAGGTTTTAGCAACGATCACTGAGGCTCGAATTCGGAGCTTTGTGTGGAAGAATATAATCTGCAGGTTCGGGATTCCCTTGACGATCATATCAGATAATGGGAGGCAGTTCGACAGTCAAGACTTCAGAGAATTCTGCTCAAACCTTGGGATCAAGAATCAGTTCTCATCCCCAGGGCATCGTCAGGCAAATGGGCAGACGGAAGTGATGAACCGAACGCTACTCAAGATTATCAAAACCAAGCTGGACGATGTAAAGGGTGCCTAGCCAGAAGAATTGCCAAATGTCCTGTGGGCTTACAGAACCACAGCTAGAACCCCGACAGGAGAGACCCTCTTCAGGCTTACCTATGGCACAGAAGCAGTAATCCCAGTCGAAGTGGGGATAACGAGCATCAGACGAGGAACATTCAACGAAGGGCTCAATGACGATGAACTGTGACTTAACTTGGACTGTCTGGACGAAGTAAGAGACAATGCATCCAGCAAGATGACGAAGTAGTAGAAAAAGATGGTCGAGTACTACAATAAGAGGGTTAAACTTAGATGACTGGACATAGGAGACCTCGTCCTGCGCAAGACCACCATAGCAACTAAAGACCCTACCCAGGGAAAGCTGGGTCCTACGTGGGAAGGACCTTACCGAGTCATTCAATACTCAAGACAAGGAAGTTACCACCTGGAAACCATGGACGGACAAAGGCTCCCTCGACCATGGAACATTGAGCATTTAAAAAAGTACCACCAGTAGATGTAATAGACGAATGCATTCATTCTTGAATTCAATAAAAGAATTATTCCTCTGATGTCTTTTTGCAAACAGGTCTAGTCAATCATAAGGCATACAAAAACTAAGTAATAAGATTCCGCCTCGACGGATGTAAGTTACTGATGACAACCCCAACGGGAATTAGAAAAACTAAGTAACAAGATTCCGCCTCGACGGATGTAAGTTACTGACGACAACCCCAACGAGAATTAGACAAACTAAAGTAACAAGATTCCGCCCTGACGGATGTAAGTTACTGACGATCCTTATAACGGGTACAAAGTCTATAAAAGCTAAGTGATAAAATTTCACCAAGACGGATGTAAATCACTGACGTAGCCTGAAGTGACGAAATTCCTTAAGTGGATGTAAGTCACCAAAAATGGCCAAGTGACAAGATTCCGCTTTGACGGATGTAAGTCACTAACGAAGCCATGAAAGAAGCAAATGTCCCTAGAACAAGCCGATGACAAAAACACAATCCTTAAGCTTGCGCAAAGGGCAAAATCCCGCTTGACGGACTCAGGATACTGACGAATCCGCAAGAGAAAAGATAAAGAGAAAACGAAGAAGGATAAGAACTCTCCTTAAGGATAGAGAGTGACGAACGAATCACTGACACAACTAAGAAATTTATGCTAAGTACAAGGTATGGACGAACTTAAATATCACAAACACAAGCATAGTCATAAGCACAAGCATAGTCATAAAAACAGGTAAGTACAAAATCACAAAAAGCCCAAAAATGACGGGCAATTATCCTTGTTCTTCCTACAGACCCATGAAACACAGGGCCAAGAGACATTGTTCTGAAAATAGATAAAATATATATATACATCACCAAAAAAGCCCAAAACATAAAGGGCATACATAACAAATAAATTTTCCTAAGTATCAGGTTCGGGTGTCAGGAGCGTCAGTGATGGGATCGTCAGCGTCAGGAGCGTCACCAGTAGAAGGAGCGTCACCAGCAGCAGGAGCGTCATCAGCAACAGGGGCGTCACCTTCAGGGGCTGATGACTGAGCAGCCTCGTCAGCAGCCATCTCTTGATCTACCACTTCTAGATCCAGATTCGGCAGATCAACCCCGGTAGGATGCTTGACGAGATACCTACGTAGGAGCTCGAAGCCCTTGAAGTACCAGCTGAAAAGCACTGTGGAGTACTCCTCGGTTTGCTGGAAGGCTTCAACGAACCTAGCAGCGATCGTCTTTAGCTTCTCCTTTGCCGCCTGTAGCTGGTCGTCCTTCTCCAGGTTCAGCTGACGCTCGACCCTAAGATTGGAATTCAAGGCCTTGACCTTCTCCTTCAAACTGGCAGCCTCATCCATCGACTCTATGAGGTCCTTTTTTAGCGTGGAGTTCTCCTTCTCCAAGACCTCCATCCTGGACGCCAAAGAAGCCACCTTAGCCTCTTGAGTGAGACACTCAGAAGCAAGGTGAAGGCTCTCCCCCAACACCTGACGAAGTAAATTAAGTTTGTCAATAAAAAGAAGGGGTGGGGAAATTTATGTGAAAAGAAACCAAGGAAAATACAGAAGTAGTTTTACCTGCACGATCTTATGTACATGCTGGCTCGCAACCACGTTGAAAGGCACTCCAGAAAAGACCTTAAGGTCCTCAGCCTTCACAACGTTATGTGCCCGCTCCACGGCCACACCCTCGTCGTCCCAAACGGACGAACCCACTCTCTCCTTCTCCTTCTCTTTGGCTGACAGTCGCTGCCTTTTTGATAACGGGGTGGGGATCTCCTCAACTGAAGTAGTCGGCGAAGCCACCCATAGGCTCTCAACTCCCGAGACGATGGGAGTGGCATCTGCAGAAGGGAGGACGGACGAACCCTTCCCCGTGATGCGAACCCCCTTTTTACCAATGTTCGCCAAGGGTTCGTCCTTCTTGGACCTCATCTTGGCGTACATATCTTTGTTGAACCTGGTCGTCATCTCTATAAAAAAAATAATAAAAAAGAGAGAGAGAGAAACTAAGAAATCCAAAGTACACAAGTGAAGATCAGTACTGACGAGGTAAACACTTACTCTTCTTCTCCTCGATGTTAATGCTGCACAAAACGTAAGGAGATGGGTCCGGGCCTAAGCAATAGAAAGCAAGCATCCGTGGGTCAAGAAGGTCGTCCCAACTCTCAATCGACTTTGCGTATTCTATTGCCTTCTCAACACAACCCTGGTACTTGCTCTTCAATTTGGGGTGTCTTTTAACTGCAAAAGAAAGTGAACATATGGTTAGGGACAACCAAATATGCAAAACGAAAATTAACAGACGAGGAGGAACATGGACGCACCTAAGTTCGGGTTCCCCACCAACGAAGTAACCTTGGGATATCACCCCAAGCCTCGCTAGAAGGGGTCTCAAAATCGTCCCCGGACACGAAAAAGAAACATGATTTCCAGTACCTGAATGACGGGGCTAAACCCTTAATGATTCTATTTCTCCTCGTCCAAGGGACTAGCTCATAATACCCAAACTCTTTCGATTCCTTTAAACGGTAAAGGTGGACGAGCTCACTCACTTTGATCATATCCTCGTGACAGCCAGCCATATCTCCATACAGTTGATAACTATCTTCCAGGAATTAGGCATGAGTTGCCCGGGGGCAATACCAAAATAACCCAAGAGCTCCATCACCAAAGGATGGACGGTTAGCCTAAGCCCAGAAGTGAAAGCAGCCTCGTAGAAGCATACTTCACCAGGAAAGAAGTGGCAGGCCCAATCCTCAGGACCAGGCCGACGAACGCGGACTCGCACAGGAAAATGAAACCTATCCTTGAACCTAGCCATGGTGTCAGCATCCAGCCCACACTCCTCGTTAAGAGCGTAAAAAGCCCTAACCTGACGAGGGGTGGAAACGGCTGTATCGCTTTCAACCGGGTCGCCGCTAGACGACAACCCAGTGTTCAGTTCACTGGATCTCACCTCCGACATCCTCTTCGTCTCTCCCTCAAACCAAGCTAGTGACCGGCCTAAAATTGGAGATAGTTCCCCTAAAACTACACTTAACCCACAACCTTCAAAAAGATAGTCTCCAACCAAAGGAAAAAAATCGCCGGAAACACCCAAAGCAGCCCCTAAACGAGCAAAAAAGAAAGAGATTGAAGGGCAAGCTACCCAAACCTCAGAAGAACTAACCATGAAAAGGGTACACAATCCTAAAAACCCCAAATACCAAACACAAGAGCAACAAAAGCAAAAAACCAAGGAAAAATCAGGAACTCATAAGGATACCGTTAAGAAAAAGGATCTGAAGGTGAATAAAAGAGTAGCGTACCTTGAAAAGCGGAATGGTCGAAACCGGAAAAATTCGGAAAAAATCGTCGCCGGAGCAAGGTCGAGGTTGCCGGAGCAGAATCGGAGTAGTCGCAGAAGAAAGTGAGAAAGACAACGCTCGGAGCAAAAATCAAAGTAAAGGAAAAAGAAAAGTTTTGAAACCAAAAAACAAGGGAAACTGAAAAGTAGCGGGAAACCCAAGGGTCATGCCATCAACGCCTTCAATCAGCATATGCCACGTGGCCATATTGCATACTGCGCCGCCGTCATGCATTAAATTTGGAGCAGAACCCCAAGCGTCACAGACAACTCAGGAAAAACCTTTCACTTTCTGTGGCCCTCATGACACGTCACTGACGACCGCAGAACTTGGGGGGGCAACTGATGGGAGTGACAAGAATGCATTACCTTGATGAAGCAAACACTAATGATGAGGTCATCCCAAGCGACGAGGAAATCAGCCATCAGTGACGAGGTAAGGAAAGTCATTCAATGATGCCAGCCAGTAGCCTGGGCAGTTACGAAACCAGCAAAACAGACCGTTGGGAGCCTAATAAAAGCCCCATAATTGGGCTGGAGGCGTTACCAAGAGAGGCATTAACACTCCAATGGCTAGCAACCAAAATCACATATATAAGGCCCTTGCATTGGCAGCACAAGGTACACATACTGATATTCTGAGAAAACACCTATTACTTTTCTAGTTTGGCAAATTGCTTTCCTGTTCTAACTTAAGCATCGGAGGCATTGTGGCAGGCACCACACCGGTGACTCTTTTAAAGGATACATTGGTGCTGACGGGGAGTTCCATCTGCCCATTTCGACTGACGAGTTCACACTTCATCAATAGGATAATTGATTACTATATCTCTTGCCTATATAATAAGAGTAATGATTACTATATCTCTTGCCTATATAATAAGAGTAATGTTACATACACAACAAATTTTACACCAATTTACACTACTTTATTATCTACCATTAACAACTGACCACATTAAACATGTGTGAAATTTGTTGTCAATTTTAGTGTGCTTGCAGACTTATTGATATATATATATATATATATATAATTTTTGTTTTTTGAGAAACAAGACTTATTGATATAAGAATCAATAATGTGAACACATGACCATCTATTAAAGCATATTAATGATTTATTATCAAAAAAAGAAAAAAGAAAAAAACATGTCAAGGATTTAAGATACATATATCAATAAGCTCAGCTTGATGTTAATCTGATGACAATGAATTGGAACTTGTGATTTTGACAAGCTAACATGATAGTGATTTAGTGAATATGAATCATATGATGTTAATTGGTATCACCTCATCCACATAAAAAGGTAAAGATAGAGAGGAGTGAGGAGCAGTGGATGGCGGTGACAATAATAAATAATGTTTGAAAATTTTCTTTTCAGGTGGTTGGTAGAATAGGTATACAATTGGCTATGCTAGGGGTTTGTGGATTCTCTGGAAAATCAGAAGAGGTGGAAGTTCTTCCTTTATCATCCACAGAGTAGGAAATACATGCTACTGTTAAGGTGCGTTCCTCCAACCTTACCTGGCTTATGTCTGCTATTTATGCTAGTCTTAGGTTGGCTGAAAGAAGAATATTATGGGAGAATCTTAAAACTGTAGTCCATCTCCATAATTTACCTTGGCTCATGTTAGGAGACTTTAATGAAGTTCTGTGTGATGAAGATAAGTTTGGTGGCAATCATGTCAATTTGAATAGAGCTTTAGAATTTAAGGAATGTTTAGATGAGTGTAATATGTTGGATTTGGGTTTTGCGGGTCCAAAGTTCACGTGGACAAACCGTAGACCCATTCAAATCTGATATTAGAAAGAATAGACAAGTGTTTTGCTAATCTTGTGTGGCGTATTCTTTATCCAGAAGCCTTAGTGACTCACCTCCCAAGGACCTTCTCAGATCATTGCCCGATCTTAATTGAGTTATGTAGAGTTAGTGCTAACCATCATAATAAACCTTTTCGCTTCCAAACAATGTGGTTACTCCACCAAGACTTTCCGAGGGTTGTCCAGCAAGCTTGGACTAAAGATAGAGTTTTACAGGAAGCAATCTTGGATTTTGTAGTTAGAGCTAGAAAGTGGAATTGTGAAGTGTTTGGGAATTTGTTTGCTAAAAAGAGGAGAATATTAGCTAGACTTCATGGTGCCCAAAAAGCTCTAGCTAATAATCCTAATGACTTTCTTTTGGAGTTGGAGCAACAGTTGATTTCAGAATACTCTCTAATCCTGATGCAGGAGGAGGAGTATTGGGCACTCAAATCTAGATTAAATTCTACCACTTTTGGAGACCGCAACACATCTTTCTTCCATGTTTCTACATTAGTTAGGAGACATAGAAATAAGATTAGGTGCATTAAGGATGTTGATGGCAATTGGCTAACTGATGAAGCAGAAATTAAGGATTACATCAGCAATGGCTTTAAAAAAATTTATATGACTAAGCTAAATGTGTCCTCCATGACCTTGGATGTTTCAGAATTTTCTTGTTATTTTCTGGAAGAGGAGGATAGAGCTAGAATTGATGGTGATGTGACTGAAAAGGAGATCAGAGCCGATTTATGGGCTCTTAAGCCTTTCAAGGCACCAAGACCAGACGGGTTGCATGCGAGCTTTTATCAACTCTTTTGGATGGAGGTAAAAAATTCTGTTTACAAAGAGATTAAAGGAATTTTTGAAAAGGGTTGTGTGCCGAGTTACCTTAATGAGACTTTGATTTCTTTGTTCCCCAACTGTCAAAACCCAGAAACTTTGAGCAATTATAGGCCTATTAGTTTATGCAACTCGGTCTATAAGATTGTGTCGAAGATCTTGTGGCTGGGGTTAGGCCTCTGCTTGGCAGTTTGATATCGCCTGTGCAGACCGCTTTTGTTCCTGGCAGAAGAGGCACTGATAACGTGCTGATTGCTCAAGAATTGTTTCATGCTTTGGATAAAAATAGAGGAAAAATAGGCTTCATGGTTGTGAAGTTGGATTTGGAAAAGGCTTACGACAGATTAGAATGAAGTTTTATTCATAGAGTGCTCCAAGCCTTCTACTTTCCCCCAAAAATTTATAGGATCATCATGAGCTGTGTTACATCCTCAAGCACTTTTATATTGGTTAATGGGGGTGCCTTAAAGCGTTTTAAGCCACCTAGGGGCATAAGGCAGGGGGAACCTTTGTCTCCGTACCTTTTTATACTATGTATGGAGTATTTGGGGCATCTATTGAACAAAAATGTGTGAATGGAGATTGGACTCCTTTAAAGGCTTCGAAGGACAACTTAGGCTTTTCCCATCTTCTTTTTGCGGGCATAAGGCAGGGGGAACCTTTGTCTCCGTACCTTTTTATACTATGTATGGAGTATTTGGGGCATCTATTGAACAAAAATGTGTGAATGGAGATTGGACTCCTTTAAAGGCTTCGAAGGACAACTTAGGCTTTTCCCATCTTCTTTTTGCAAATGATATCATCCTTTTTAGCAAATTTGATGCCAATGGGTGTGAAGCAATTTTAGATGTGCTCGAAAAGTTTTGTTTAGAATCTAGCCAAAAGATTAGTCCCGATAAGTCTAGAATTTATTTTTCTCCTAATGTTAGTAATGAGATGAAGGAGGAAATAAGTGAAAGACTGGGCATCCGTGAGACCAATAATATAGGGAAGTATCTCGGGCTTCCTCTCAAGCACCGAGGGGTCCCTAGAAATCCCTATAATTTCATTATGGAGAGGGTCATGAGTAAGCTTGCTGGATGGAAGGCAAAGTTCCTCTCCTTTGTAGGTTGGGCTATTTTAATAAAGTCAGTAATGTCTGCCATCCCAAATGATGTGATGCAAGGGGCAGTTTTACCAGTGCATGTTTGTGAGAAATTGGACAAAATCAATTGGGATTTTTTATGGGGGTCCACAAATGAAAGAAGGAGGATGCACACGATGGGCTGGAGTAAAATTATGAAATCCAAAGAAGAAGGGGGACTGGGACTTCAAGAAGCAAGAGCTAAGAACATAGTCTTGTTATCCGAATTGAATTGGAGAATGAATCATGAACATGATGCATTGTGGGCAAAGGTCATTCTAAAAAAATATTGCTCCACTTCAAGAGTTAGGTAGAGAGATCCTGAAAAACTCCCATCGTCCCCTAATTGGAAAGCCATCAGTTTAGGTTTCCCTATTTTCAAAAAAAGGGATTGTCTAGGGGATTGGAAATGGCTCGGGGGTCAATGTATGGATGGAAAATCAGGTTAATGTTGATTCACTTTGGGTTATGATTGAAGGTCCTCTTAAGCAGGAAGAGCAAAATTTGAGGGTTTCGGATCTGCGTTGTGGTCAAGAATGGAAATGGGAGCTTATTTCCTTTGACCTCCTTGAGTTCATTAAAGATAAGATTAAAGCAACTCCAATTCAATTGTATGGGAGTGGAAGAGATACTGTGATGTGGAGGTTCTCCAAGAATGGAGAATTCACTACTAGTTCAACATACCGACTTGCAAACCAAGGTGAAGAAGCTATCACTCAATTCCATGGGCAATGGATTTGGAAATTGGACATTTTACCTAGGATTACAAACTTCCTTTGGTTGTGTTTACATGGTAGCATCCCAGTGAAAGAAGTGTTAGCAGCAAGAGGTATTAATTGTGACAAGATTTGTCCAATGTGTAGAGCACAAGATGAATCAATAGTACACCTCCTCCGAGATTGTGTATTTGCTCGTGATCTATGGAGAAAACTGGAGGTTCCTCCCCCTCATGTGAATTCCTTTGCTGACAGTTTTGAGGTTTGGTTGAAAACCAATTGTTTGAGTGAAGTGAGACATAAAGCCTCCATCCCTTGGTGCACTCTCTTCCTCTTTGCTATCTGGACTTTGTGGAAAAACCAAAATAAAGTTATGTTTGAAAATTCCATTCCAAACCCCATTCTTGATAAGGTGTGTTTTGGTCAAGCTAAGGAATATTTTTATTGTGTGAGTAAGGTCAAGTAGATAGCATCTAGGATTGCTATTCCTATAAGGTGGTCCAAGCCTCTCCCGGGTTGGCACAAGCTCAACAAAGATGGTGCTTCACTCGGGAATCCAAGTAAGGCTGGCGGTGGAGGGTTAATTAGAAACAGTGAAGGGAGATGGATTAGGGGGTTTTCGAGGTCTATTGGATACACAACAAGTGTTATGACTGAGTTATGGGCATTGAGAGATGGCTTAACTCTTGCCATCCAGTTGGGAATAAGGTGTTTGGAAGTGGAGCTTGATGCCAAGGTTATTGTGGAGATGCTAAATAATGCTGACAGCTTTAACAAAAAATTTTCTCCATTGCTACTTGATTGCAGGTCCCTTATAGCAAGCCTCACACAGGTTCGAGTAGTTCATGTATATAGAGAAGCGAACAGGTGTGCAAATTTTTTGGCCAAGAAGGGATGTTGCATGAGGGAGGATTTTGTTATATTTGATGTTTCCCCCTCGGATGACTTAGATAAATTGCTTGTATTTGATATCAATGGTTTGTACTGTTATAGGTGGGTAGCCACTACTTTGGCCTCTGTGGTCAATTTGTAGCTTTCTTTTGTTGTTTTATATCATGCCTATTAACCAAAAAAAAAAAATTATTATTTAAGCAATATATTATACTTTACAGAACATTTCCATAGTAATACGCATATTAATTTAGTATAGACAATAAATAAAACATGATGAATAGATACATGATTATAATAGTGAAAATCATATATAACTCTGGCTGCTTGTATGGTTCTTTGTATTTATTAAGTATATGATTTTCACTATTATGGTCATGTCATTAGACTATAATATCATGGCCCAAGTTCAAATTAGTTGAATCTTCTTAGATAAATCCAACTGAGTCTGGCAACAGGGAATTGTATGGACAATGACAACTTACGATTAAAATTAATGTGTTCAACCAAAAACAAAGATTATTACATCAAAAAGAATCATTCAATTAAGCCTGCATTTCAGCATTTGTTTGACTTATTAGTTATTTCACATACCCAACTTTCATGATTTATTATAATAGAGTATATGTGGTTTGCATTTTGACTTAAATAAAGGTATATATGAAATTTCACAATACAAAGTTACAGGTTCCACTTGAGTTATGACTCTTTTTTTATTTATATAATTTGATAATTAAAAAAAGAAAATTTGTACTTTAGACGTCTCTATTGAAAATACCTACCTAAAATATTTGTTGAATAACAACTGACAAGTGACAAGTCTCTTGACCACTCAAAAATTATGAATCTTGAAAGTGAGAAAAAAGTTTTGTAAGTCTGGAGAAGGAATCAACTATTATAGGCTATCATTTGGAGAAAGGCTGCATAGGCTTTAGACCTTGTGGCTTGGGCTTTGCTAAAAGGCTACATATAAACTTGAGAGTGGCCCAATCTATCCCTCAATCCTACCTAAATGGCACAAAATCGTCATCCATTGCTACATTAATTGAATCAATTGAATTTCTGTCTGATCTCGCCAGGTTGGACGATTTTGTCGGGTTTAGGTTATGGATAAACAACCGTAATTCTACCATTTTTCTCCCTTTTTTTAATAGCTTATTCTTCAATCCTACCATTCATTGTTAGAAAATGGTCATTCCTTTCAATTATCAACAACACAAGATCAGAGCTTTAATTTCACATGCACGTGTATACGCGCACACACACACAAAGACAGATCCACAAATTTCCTCTCAAACTTACTTAGGAAAATTAGTTCGTAACTTCATATCCTCACTTGCATCATAGCATTAGTTTTAGAAAAATGCCTAATCTATATGTTGAGACTTACACTATGTTTGGTTGGAGGGATTATAGGGAGGATGGAAAATAATGGGTGGAAAATGGTGTGGAAAACAGTATTTTCCACTGTTTGGGAAGCAAAGGAAAACAGAGAGGATGGAAAATCCGGGAGAAAATTTTCCTCCCGGACCCACCAATTTTTTTCCTCCCAAATCGGGAGGAAAACTGTGGAGAGAAAGCTGCTCTTACCGTGAAATTACACAAATGCCCTCTCCCACCTACCCTCCTCACAAACACAACGGCTGTCCTGGAATCAAGTAAAAAAAAAAAAAAAAAACCAAAGACCGAGAGCTGGAGAAAAAAAAAGAGAGAAAGCACTTCTTGAATGAGGGAGAAAAAGAAAGAAAAGAAGGGGGAGATAAAGAGATAAGGAAAATCGTGTATGGAGGAAGAAGAAGAAGAAAAAAAAAAAAAAAAAACCAGAGAGAGCGAGCTGGAGAAGATGAAGGGAGAATGAGAGTGCTGGAACGTGTGTGGAGAAAAAGAAAAAGAAGGGGTGGGGATAGAGATAACGTGTGTGGTGGAGGAGATAGCATAAAAAAAGAAAAAGAAAAACGTATGGCTGTAATGAAAAGATTGAAAAGAGAAATAATATAAAAAATAAAAAATCCTAATTGAGAAATGTTACTACAATATTTTCACAATAAATTTTAAGTAACAGATTGTTATTAGTTAATATTGGTGAGCAAAAAAATAATTTCTGTGGTGGGTTCAAATTAGAACTAGTAACAATTTTTCACATAAATTTTGTTGTGAAAATATTGCAAAAAATATTGTGGACGTAACACTTCTTATTGAAAAATATAATAGTTGGTAAATTTTATATTATTTAATGAGTATAAATAAATCTATTTTTTACCAATTATGTAATAAGGGTATAATAGTCAATTTATATAAACTACTTTTTCTATCCTCTCACTTTTCTTTTCAACCAAACAAAAGAGTTTTCCATCCTCCCACTTTTCCATCCCTCCAACCAAACACACATGAGGGAAAACTAAATATTTTCCATCCTCCCATAATTTTCCATCCTTCCACTTTTCCACTCCTCCAACCAAACAGACCCTTAATTTGTGTTGTGCCACTTATCAGTCATTGGAGGACTTAACATTTTAATTGCAAATTTGTTTTTGACAATTAAGACTTAAATTTGATACCATTCCCAAGTAAAACTAATGTCTATCAATGCCTTTAGGACTACAGAAGAAAAAAAAAAAAAGCCCAAAATTCAAGAGAGAAAGTACGAACATTAAAGAAACTTTGATTTATATTTGATGAGGATAATTTTTGACTGATCGGTACGGGGAGCCCATAAGGGAAGACCACCTTCAAAAGGGATGATCAACCCCCAAAAGGGAAGATCAACCCCAAAAGGGAAGACCACCTTCAAAAGGGATGATCAACCCCTGAAAGGGAAAGGGAAGATCAACCCCATAAGAGAAGACTACCCTTAAAAGGGAAGATCAACCCCAAAAAGGAAGACCACCCTCAAAAGGGATGATCAACCCCTGAAAGGGACGATCAACCCATGGGCCTACGGATCAGGTAACCCCCGATCCTAACGACCCATCCCCTAGGGTTTCCATGGGGCTTGTGTGGGGCCCACTCACACATTCTTACATGGAAATTGCTTACACAACACGACCAAAGGCCCTACCACACAATTAGATCTTTTATATATGGAAAGGTGATCCGGAGTATATCGGGATCCTTCTCTTTACAAGGAAATTCACTCGTATAAAGGGATCCGAGTCAACTCTCTACCACTATATAAACCACAAACCTTACCCTTCTTGAGGTATGCGAATTCTTCCTAGCTTTTGCTCTTTTGAGTTCTTGGAGATTCTTTTATCACTAACTTAACCTTTGGAGGGTCTTTGGCTAGTACCCCACTGGTGCCCTTTGATTGGTTCTTCTTTTTTGTTCTTTTAGGTACCTCCATTGACATATGTGTGGACGATGAACTCATTGACGATTTTTGTGTATCATCAGTTGGCGCCGTCTATAGGGACGAGTGATAAGCCATATTGCCGTTTCAAAGACAAAGAGTTGTATGGTCTTAACACGATCAATGGCTACCATTAACCAAGAGCTTGAAAACCCACCCAACACCTTGGAGAAGCAAGTGCAAACCCTCGCCACGATGGTTGAACAACTCACCCAACGAAATCATGGGCTGGAGCGAAAGTTGGGCCAAAATGAACAACATCCGATTGATCAAAATGACAAACAAGGCAGTGGCGAACGCAACAACAATCGTCCCCCAACGAACAATCACCAAGAAAGGGACAACCAAGATGAAAGCATTTGAGTGGACCAACGATTACCAAAAAGCATTTGAGGAATTAAGGCGTACCTCACATCTCCACCACTCCTTAGTCCATCCAAACCTGATGAATAGCTTTCCCTCTACTTGGCCATATCCCTCATGGCTGTTAGTTTAGCTCTTATTCGAAAGGAGGATCGTGTGTAATTACTCGTATGCTACACCAGCCGAGAGCTTAGGAAGCAGAAGAAAGATTTGCCCTTATGGAGAAGTTGACCTTTGCTCTAATCACAGCAGCACGTAAGCTTAGGCTATACTTTGAAGCGCACACCATAGTAATCTAGACGAACAAACCCTTTAGCCCAAGCATTAGCTGACTTCGTCGTAAAATTTACGACGAACAAGTCGAAAGGCTAGGGGGCAGCCCCATGGAAGGTCTGAATAGACAGATTATCCAATAGACATGCTGGAGAGATCGAAGTAGTCCTACAATCTCTTGAAGGGGACATCATAGACTGTGCCGTCCGACTCTAGTTCCTGACAACCAATAATGAAGCTAAGTACAAAATTGTACTAACAAGACTCGACTTAGTTAAAGTAGCTAGGGCTTCATCAATCGTCATCCATAGCGGCTCCTGAGTTGTCATCGGGCATATCAACGAAGACTACGAAGCCAAGGGATCGAATGAAGAAGTACCTTAGCCTTGTCAAGAGACGGACAGATCAAAATTTTGTAGCAGAATTTGTACAAGTCTCATGGGAAGAAAATGAACATGCTGATTGATTGGCCAAGGCCGCATTTGTCGAACACATGACTATCGGTCTTCAGGTACTATCCTTCACCCAACACTCCCCTGCCATTGAGGAATTGGAAACACAAGTGATATCAGCAGGTATTAATTGGACGATTCCGATCACCTCCTACCTTAAGAATGGGACGCTTTTAGAGGACCACAATGCATCCCAAAGGTTGAAAGTTTGGGCATCGTGCTTTATGTTGATGGGAAACGTTTCTCCCGACCATACTTAAGGTGTTTGATCCCTGACGAAGTAGACTACGTCATGAGGAAAGTCCATGAAGGGGTGTGTGGAAACCACTCGAGGGCGCAATTGTTGGTCCATAAGATCATACGAGTAGGGTATTATTGGCCTACCATGCAAAAGGATGCCCAATCCTACGTAAAAGCATGCAACAAGTGTCAACGCTTCAGCAAGACCTCATGGCTAAACACTATAAAGGGAAGAACGAAGAAGGGATCTGTCTACACTTGGATTAACTGGATGAGGTCATAGCGATTGCTGAACAATGAATGGTCCATTACCAAGACCTCATGGTTAAACACTATAACGCCAAGGTCAAACCTTAACACTTCAGCATCAGGGACCTTGTTTTGAGGAAAGTGACCATAGCCGCAAAGGATCCCGCACAAGGAAAGTTAGGACCCAACTGGGAAGGACCATATAGAATCATTGATTGCAACAAAAAGTTTACCTAATCCTTATCCCAACAGGATGGATCGACAACCAAGGATGCGCATGGGTACCTAATTTTCATCCTTGTGGGATGGATCGACAATCAAGGATATCGACAATCAAGGATGCCAATGGCACCTAATCCTCATTCAAAACTAAGTCCTACCTACGAGATGGACTAACAATCAAGGATGCCTACGGGCATCTGATCCTCAACCAAAACTAAGTCCTACCTACGGGATAGACCGACAATCAAGAATGCCAACGGGCACCTAATCCTTATCCTTATGAGATTGATCAATATTCTAAAATGCCAACGGGCACTAAATCCTCATAGCAAGCTAAGTCCTAGACAGATGATCAAAGTCACCTATGAGAGGATGGTCCAATGTAAAGTCATCCCCAAGAGGGAAAGACAATGACCAAAGTTGCCTATGGGTGGATGAACGACCAAAAGTTGCCTATGGGTGGATAGTCTAATGTAAGGTCATCCCCAAGAGGGAAGGACAACGACCCAAGTTGTTTATGGGTGGACCGATGACCAAAATCGCCTATGGGTGGACGGTCTAACATAAAGTCATCCCCAAGAGGGAAAGACAATGACCAAAGCCGCCTACAAATAGACAAACAACCAAAAGTCACCTACAGGTGAACAATCCAACATAAAGTCATCCCCAAGAGGGAAGGACAACGACCTAAGTTGCCTATAGGTGGACGAACAACCAAAGTTGCCTACGAGTGGATGGTCCAACATAAAGTCATTCCCAAGAGGGAAGGACAACGACCAAAGAACCCTATGGGTGGATGGTCCAACGTAAAGTTATCCCCAAGAAGGAAGGACAGCGACCAAAGTTGCCTATAAGTGAACGGACGACCAAAGTCACTTACGGGTGGATAGATGACCAAACTCGCTTATGGGTGGACAGTCCAAAGTAAAGTCCTACCTAAGAGAGAAGGACGACGACCAAAGTAAAGTCATCCCTGAAAGGGAAGGATGACGACCAAAGTCACCTACGGGTGAATGAACAAACCAAGCCACTCATGAGTGCCTTGGTAAAAAATTTAAGTCTTCCTATCGACAGGTGGAGGGACGAACTAAACCATGCACGAGTGCCTTGGTGAAAAATCTAAGTCTTCCTACCGACGGGTGGAGGAACGAACCAAGCCACGTGAGAGTGCCTTGGTGAAAAATTCAAGTCTTCTTATCGATGAGTAGAGGGACGAACCAAGCCATGCGCGAGTGCCTTGGTAAAAAATCTAAGTCATCCTACTGACGAGTGGATGGACGAACCAAGCCACCCACAAGTGCCTTGGTAAAAAATTTGAATCATCCTACCAATGGATGAAGGGACAAACTAAGCCACCCGCAAGTGCCTTGGTGAAAGATTTAAGTCTTCCTACCCATAGGTGGAGGGACGAATTAAGCCACTTATGAGTGAAGGGACGAACCAACCCACGGGTGGAGGGACGAACCAAGCCACCGTTGAGTGTGTTGGTAAAAAATCTAAGTCTTCCTACCTATGGGAGGATGGATGAACCAAGCCACCCACAAGTGCCTTGGTGAAAGATTTGAGTCTTCCTACCTACAGGGTGACAAATAAACCAAGTCACCAAGGTGATGAACGATCCAAGAGCTCCTCTAAAGATGATTGACTCAAGTAGAGATCGTCTAATCAAGTCACCAAAGTGACGAATGATCCCAGGGATCGTCTAACCAAGTCACCAAAGTGACAAACGATCGAAGTGATCCTCCCAAGATGATCACAATTGTAGATATCATCTAACCAAGTCACCAAGGTGATGAATGATCCAAGAGATCCTCTAAAGATGATCGACTCAAGTAGAGATCATTTAACCATGTCACCAAGGTGACAAACGATCCAAATGATCCTCTAAAGATGGTCGACTCGAGTAGAGATCATCCAACCAAGTAACTAAGGTGACGAATGATCCAAGAGATCCTCCAAATATGATCGACTCAAATAGAGATTGTTGAACCAAGTCATCAAGGTTACAAACAAACCAAGTGATCCTCCAAAGATGATTGACTCAAGCAGAAATCATCGAATCAAGTAAATAAGGTGACAAACAATCCAAGTAACCCTCCAAAGACAATTGAGTCAAGTAGCAATCCTTTGAAGACAATCAACTTAAGTAATGATCCTCCAATTAAGTCGCTAAGATGACTAAAAAAAAAGCCAATCATTGGTATGCGTAAGTGGTGGTCATTTGATCAAGTTACACTAAATGTTCATGGAATAGGGGGCAAATAAATGAACCCCTGACACTCTACGATTACAACGAAAACCTTCATATTCCGCACTCATCCATTTGCATGACGACCACAGAATAGGGAATATTTTCACCATCTAGAAAGTTTTTAACACCCTAGAGTCTTCGGTTACCAAGAGCATCATGAGCTCACCAAAAGAGTTTTTGATCACCAAAAGCGTTGTTAAGTGCCTTCCCTGACACCATGTGGCACACTCTGCCCTGACAGTCGTCATGTATCAAGAGGTCGTCAGCAAATCTAACCCATTAGATCGTGACCATATTGATCGACTCTGTTATTAGGGATCTGTCACGCATCCTCCTGACCCATAAGATTGTGACCATGTCGATCGACTCCGTTATCAGGGATCTGTCACGCATCCTTTTGACCCATCAAATTGTGACCATGCCGATCGACTCTGTCATCAGGGATCTGTCACGCATTCTCCTGACCCATTGGATTATGACCATGCCAATCAATTCCATCATTAAGGATCTATCACGCATCCTCCTAACCCATCAAATCATTCCCATGCCAATTGACTCCGTCATCAAGGATCCGTCGAGGGATGTCACGCAGAGTACTTACTAGGTTCCAACAATGTGGCTCGTGTTTGCTTCTTTTTCATCTTTCTTGAAAATTCTAGCCATGCCAAAGTCTGAGATCTTGGGCTTCATCTCTTCATCCGATAAAATGTTACTAGCTTTTAAATCTTGGTGAATTATTATCATTCTTGAATACTCTTGAAGATATAAAAGCCCTTGAGTTACCCCTTCAATAATGTCAATGCGTTTTCTCCAATCCAATAGGTATCATTTGTTATATAATGAACAATTAGTTTTGCAATTATATTGGGGCTAATAGAGCACTAAGATGTGAAACATTGCATTTAACATATATCAGTAACTATAATTGGAAGAGGAAAGATATTAGACCAAAGAGGTAGAAGTCCAAGCTTTTGTTCAACATGTACTCATAGATTAGCATTTTTTCATCCATTTCAATGCAAAATCCCAAAACTTGCACAAGATTTACATATTGTAGCTTTGCAGTGAGCATAACCTCATTCTTGAACTCCTCAATTCCTTGTGTAGATGTTTTTGAAAGTTTTTTCACAATTATTTCTTTTCCATTTGGTAGTGCACCCTAACAAAACAAAGACACCTATGATTGATATCTTTCAGCTGATAGGAAACTTCAAGACATTGGATGATGATAAAAGAGTAATGCTAGAAACAATGCTAGCTCAATACAATTTAAAGCCTAAGGGGACAAATTTAAGCAAATTTTTTTTTGCATATATACTTATCAATTAAAAAAATAATCATTTTATCCTTTTATATTATAATTTTGGGAAAAACAAAACTACCATTTTGGGGTCCACTTTTTACCATTTTTGTCCCTATATTTTGGGTCATTTTCAATTTGATCAATACTTTTTCCTAGCAGTCAATTTGATCCTTACATTTTCCTAGCAGTCATTTTGAAAGTGACCCCAAAATATGGGGACCATATTCACTATTGGGAAAAAGTATTGACCAAATTGAAAATGACCTAAAATGTAGGTTTCAAAATGATAATTTTGCCTAAAATATACCATAAGAATGGTTTTATTTAAAAAAAAAAATTCATATGAGAAACTAGAGGTCCCAACCTTTGGCAACTCTATTCTACTCCCTACCCATGGGACGCATTGGAAATCTCATAGACCAATAGTATGGTGGATGAAACCGGGGACCTTCGGATTTAAGACACGTCCTTTAAGTCCATTGTGCCTAAGGGTGACTTTACATTGAGCTCAAGATCTTCATATGAACACACTGACTTGAATAATAATATACATGATTATTTTAAAACTAATGTGTTTTCTCTACCTTAAAAAAAATATTGAACACCATAACTTAAGAATTCCAAGAATTTGGATTTAAAAAAAATAATATTGGCCCCCCAAACATAATCCTTGTCCCCTTAAACAATAAAAATAAATAAAAGCCCAAATAACAACAATAAAAATTAGCCCAAATAATAGCAAAAATAGCCAAAACAACAACAAGACTAGGCCAAACAACAACAAATTAACAAAATATTGAACAATAATGCTCATTCAAAAACAAAAAATAAAAACCTCTAATCATTCAAATTCGTAACTCATTTAATCTATTCCATAAAAATAATTTCTAATATTTTTTTCCTAAGAAAGGTATTAACAGAGATACTGTGGCCATGAGTTCTCTTCAGCAATACTGGCAACTCTGTTCTTCTCAGCTTTGTTGTCGTAGTAGCTATGCTCTTCTTGGCAACTCGACTCAATGGTAGCAGGTATCATCCATTGCTCTATGCATCTCTCTCTCTCTCTCTCTCATTATTTCAATATCATCCTAGATCTTTTGTTGCTTCTTAGCTTTTGATTGAATTGGGGTATTTATTAGTTTGCTATAAATTCATGTAGATATAAGGACAAGTGCAAAGAGAATCGCAAGAAATAGCCATGGGAGCAGAGGAATATCCAAAGGAATATCAAGAACACCATATGAAGCAAGCGAGCCAAAATACAATTATTTGATGAACTCCACCAATACAAGGCATACATAAAATTAAAGGAGCCGGATAGTAGGGGTAGTAAAATCTTGGATAACATAACATATTTATTTGAGATGTGTAACAACAAATCATAGGCGGTAAGCTGTTATTGGTTCTAATTTGAATTTACAACTTAAATTACTTTTTTATCCACTCATAACAAGCAATACCAACCTATTGCTTAGGATTTTTTTGTAAAAGTATTGTGAAAATATTATGGATATAACATTTCTCTATTTATTTCTTTTGTTCTATATTGCTCAACTCTACCATTTTCATTATCATCCTCCCAACGTGTGACCTTGATGGCAGCATCATACAATTTATGCCACCAATGAAATGGATATGGGTACTCGAACATATTTCTTTTGTAAATTGAGAATTATATTAAAAAGGAATGGAATGGAAAAGAAAATTGAAGACCACGAGTTAAAAATAGGTTGAAATTAGAAAATGTAATTTATTATTTATATGGATAAAGTTTAATTACAAAATTAGTTGTAACTTTAGGTTACAACCTTAATATTTTTTTATTGGAGGTGAATTTTGACAAATTAACCATTGGATTACATCTTGTTCTTATATTTTCCATACTTACAAAATTTTAAAAAAATTAAAGATCAATAGCTATATTATCAAGAAATTATTTAAATTACAAATTTTTATAATTTAAAATTATGTATAAAATATAAATTTATAGATTATAGAGTAAATAATATTTGATTAATACAAAATTTGACAATTACATTAAGAATATAAAAAACATGCAATACAACCGTTAAAATTTTAAATTATAAAATAATATTTATTTTATTAAATAAAATTATAAACTTAAAATATAACTAATTTTATAACTAAATTTTGTCATAAAGATATTTATATAAAATAGACGTTATAAAATCTCAATTTCAACAAGACATGAATGTGTGGGGGTAGCGCAGGTTCCCCGTACGGATTTTGAGTTTGAATAAGTTTTTTTTTTTTTTTTTTTTTTTTTGATACAAGATAGAATTCTACTCTAGCCTAATCTAAGTGTATATGTGTGTGAAGCTCCCTCCTGGAGACTTGAACCCCGGCCCTTGCCCCCCACACTCCACAAGCACTTATACCTGTGGAGTGACCATCGCACCAAGGGTGTGAATAAGTTTTAAACAGTCCCTTCTACTTTCTTTCATCAAAAAACACTGAACAGTCTCCCTCTAAACACTTTTTTTTAAGTCAGCTTTCGGCGAAGCCCAACAAGTTTTCTCCCCTCTTACCTTCTTTCGTCAAAAAACACTGTCTCCCTCTAAACTCTATTCACTTTTTTTTAGTCAGCTTTCGGCGAAACCCAACAAGTTTCGCACTGTTCCAACTTGAAATATATATTTATATATATATATATATATACATTTTTTTTTCCCTCTTAGCAAAAACTTTTCAAAATCCTTGATTTTCTTTACATTTTTGTCTTTCTAATCTCGCCTATAATCTTTTTTTTTTTTTTGATAAGTAAATCTCGCCTATAATCTTCTTCATCGTTGTTCAATTATCTTTCTGGAGAAGACATGGTTTTTCTCAGACCTTAGAGCTTCTTTTTATTTTTATTTTTTTAAAATGTATATTTTTTTTCAGTTTTATGGGCTCTAAGGTCTAAAGGGCTCAACTTTTTTTTTTTTTTTTTTTAAAGTTTATTTATCATTGGCTTTGGTTTTTATTTATTTTTTATTTTTTTAATAAGGGATTTGGTGGTTGGTTCTTGAGAGAAAAAGAAAGCTGGGATTTTTGAAGTGGGTTCTGCTGAGGCAATGGGTTGCATGAAGAGGGGTCTATGTGTTGGGATCTGTATTGGGTTGATTTTGATTTTCACTGCCACATTTTGTGTTGGTCTCACTGACCCAACCGACGGTAAAGAGCAAAAATCACATTTTTCTATTTATGTTTGTTCAGTGTTCTTTTTTAGTGCGTTTGGTTCCCGGGAATGTGAAAAGGAAAATGATTGAAAGTTGCTTCTTTGATTAACATTTGCTTGATTCTCTCTGATGACTGAACTTAGAGTTAGACTTGCTAGTATTAAATTTTGTATTTGCTTGCCTTTTCTCAATATAATTTTAAGACTTGTATGATATAGGAAGTTTTAATATGGTTGGTTGTATCTTGTTGGCCCAGAACATGAGGGTTAAAATTATGGAGCTGTGTTTTAATCGTTTCTCTGTGTCTGTTTATTTTCCAGTTGTGGCAATCAATAGTTTATATGTTGCTCTTGAGTACCCTCCACTTCTTGGTTGGCTTCTTGTTGGAGGAGACCCTTGTGGGGATAAGTGGCAAGGTGTTGAATGTGTCTTCTCAAACATAACAGAATTGTATGTTGATTCTCTCACTTTCGAGCTCTTGTCAATAATAGAGTTTTATTCCTTAGTTGATCTTCTAACCTGTCTTGGTCTACAGAAGGCTTAGTGGCACAAATTTGGGAGGAAAGTTGGGTGATAGTTTGGGAGACTTTGGAGCGATCTTGGCAATGTATGTGTCTAACTTATTCTGTAATTTTCGATAACATGTATGTATACATGTAACATAAGGTTAGTTTCATATCATTTTCAGTGAGTAATGGTGAAATTATTTTAATTCAATTTGGTTAACATTGTCTCAAAGCTCTAATATCATATTTACTTGTTCTGTCATTGTCAAAATGTTAAGTAAATAACAACCCCCCCCCCCCCCCCCCCCCCACCTCACATTCCAATACTCTAAGGGAACTTATTTGTTGAAAAGTGAGCTATAGTTTCACTTGTTCTGTCAATGCTGATGGCCAAATTAGGCTGTTATTGGACTTTGTGATTCTCAAGGCTTAAGCAATAAAATACTTGATTTACTAATTGAATGATCTACACATAAATTCATTACATGCGAGAGCATATTGAGGCAGAAGCATCAAATTACATTGCTGCTTGCTTTTGTTTAACTTCTTAAATATCTGTCTGTAATCTTATTAAGCTTTGTGCTACATCATGGGGCAGAGATCTAAGCAACAACCATATTGGTGGGACTATTCCATCGTATTTTCCCTCCACCATCAGGAACCTGTATGTTTCACACTCATTTATTTTTTGTATCCATGTGAAAGCTGGTTTAGCAAATTATTTTTTCCCACTAATATGCTTCTAGTATATCCTAAATTTATGGCAGTCTTGTATTTTATTTTCCTTGTTTAGTTCTCTTTCAGCTAACAAGCTCACTGGAATCATCCCCGATGCTTTGTCCTCATCCAGCCAATTGACGAACTTGTAAGTTAAAGTTTGCTCATATTAATGTTGTATTTTATTGTTTTCATTTTGATCTATTTCTTTATGGACAAAGTTTAGCTCCAAACTGGTATTACGTGGCGATTTATAAGACTATTTATGTGTATTATTTAAAAAGGTCATATGACTTATTAAAAAAGTCATGTTTCTAAAACTACATATGGATGGTCTATTCATGTGTATTATTTAAACAGGTCATATGACTCATTAAAAAAGCCATGTTTCTAAAAATACACATGGATGGTCTCTTTAATTGCCACATAATGGGTTGAAGTAAGATAACTCCAAACTGGTTTGGAGCTAGACATTTTCTTTTGTTTATTCAAGGGATGTTTTCTCCTCCTGAGGTTGCTAAATAATAACATTCTAACTGTTACTGGTTTGATGGACTTGTTGCCATTTTCTTTCGGTTCAGATAGCTTTTCCTTTGTATTTTGGTTCTATGTTCATGGTTGTGATCATATATTATGGTGCAGAGATCTATCGGGAAACAATTTAAGTGGTCAATTGCCTCCCTCATTGGGAAATTTGTCATCTCTTACCACATTGTGAGTAATTATCTCAATAAGATTTCTTTTTGTATGTTTACTATACATGATAATTCATTAACCTTATGATTTCTATGCAGGCACTTGCAGAACAATCAACTCACTGGGACCCTTGATGTTTTACAGGATCTTCTCCTGCAGGATCTGTACCCTTTTTTCATCCACTTTGATTTTTATTTTTACATTTCATAACATTTTCTTTGCAAAATTCGTATTCCAGAATTTGATTTTGATTCAGAGGTTCTAGTAGGAACTCTGTGCTGCCTACAGCAACTCACAAATTCTTACTTGCTATGCAGGAACGTAGAGAACAATCTATTCTCTGGACCTATACCTGCAAAATTACTGAGTATTCCGAATTTCAGGTGGGGTGTGTGTGTGCATGTTTTTTCCTGCCTTATATACACATGTGCCACATTGTAAGGCTTGTTTTTGCCTTTTAACATGGATTTAGATCTGTCATGTATGCCAAATCCTGGAACCAGTTGTAAGGCTTGGATTTGCCTTTTAACATGGATTTGGTTCTGTTGTGTATGCCAAATCCTGGAACTAGTAATGCTAGTGCTTCTCTCACGGTATCTATTTGATTTGATGCAGAACATGATACTTCTTTCTTTCTTTAATTTTTTTCCATTTCTTTTTGGATATTAAGCTAGTCTGGAGTGGTAATGTTTTTCCTAACTAGTGCTTAGTAATGCTGCCATAAATGCCTACTATACTATTTAAGATCATAGAAGAGAGCATGAGTAATCACATAAACTGATACGTAATTCCAAAACCTGGATGACTATTTTTTTCTTTTGTTTTGATTGGAATTTTCTGAGGAAATAGTGTATTACTATTGTAGTATAATAATTACTTGATATCCCCATTTTCTGTATTAAAGTCCAATTGTATGTCTTAAACTTAAATTTGCATGCCCGGGGTCCATCTTATCAGCATACATTATGCTACTTAATTTAAACTTCCTTGCTTCTTTCAGTAACCATAGCTTCTATCTTGCAGAAAAGATGGAAATCCATTCAATACTACAGTTATTCCATCACCTACGAATACGATTGCAGCTCCTCCTCTTGCTGCTGCACCATATGCTGGAAAAGCCCCTGGGAAACCAGCAATTGGACCTTCTGTCCCAGAAATATCAAAGTCTACTAGAGCTGGGAAAGTGTTCACTACCAAGAGGTTGACTTGGATTTCTATTATAGGGGCTTCAATACTTTTTTCATTGGTGCTGTGTCTTTGTGTGTTTAGATGCAAGAAAGGAAGGCAAGAGAAAGAGAATACT
The DNA here is from genome assembly GCF_932294415.1 of Quercus robur. Taxonomy (NCBI): domain Eukaryota; kingdom Viridiplantae; phylum Streptophyta; class Magnoliopsida; order Fagales; family Fagaceae; genus Quercus; species Quercus robur. Next base: position 86,563,193 of record NC_065535.1, read on the forward strand.
AAGAGGCATGATATTGGTACCTATAAGGCCTCTAGAGAAAAGCCTAAATGCACTGAATCAGTGCCTCAGCAAAATTATCCAATGGAGAAAGGTATGTCTTTTATTGTCCATTCTTTTTTTTTAAACTTGGTTAGAATTTCCTTATCTCTTGCATTCTGTTCTAAATGAAAATTTTCTTTTTGAGTATTTTTAGCAATGCCAAGAGGGAGAGTTGCGAAACCAAGTGATAGTTATGTTGAAAACAATGGAAGAAGAGGTGTATTTCCAAAGCTTCAGAATGAACAGGAGGTAGATGTGAAAAACACACCTACAGTTTCACTGCCCAAGAAGGATCATGATTCAGACATGAGCAGCATGGATATGGAGTTCTTGCCACCACCACCTCCTCCATTTTTTACTTCTGAGAAGGTCTCTGTGGAACCGATGGTACCTTTCAAAGTAACTTCGAGTAGACATCCTTCTAAGAGTCCGAATGCAAGTTCTGCAAAAGCTTTCACTGTTGCATTGCTTCAGCAGTATACAAATAGCTTTTCTCATGAAAATTTTATTGGGGAAGGCATGCTTGGTAGTGTTTATAGGGGTGAGATGCCTGATGGAAAGGTAAGATTATTTTAACTTAATAAGAACTAATTTGCCAGGTGTGGCTGTTAGATTCTCATGTATGTTTGTATTTGTTGTCTCCCCTCCCTCCTCTTCATCTTCTGTATCCTTTTTAGGAAAATTAGTTTTGAAGTTTGAATTGCATTTACCTCCCAAGTGTGAAAATAAATATCCGTTAGGTAGCCCCTTTATCCATCCTCCCAACCATCACTATTTCCCCAAGTTTCATGTAATGTGGTAGATTCTTCTTCATCCTCATAAGTAAAATTATTTTTGAGTTCTCTAGCTATCTCACCTCTAAGTGTGAAAGCAAAAACCTGCAAGGCTCTCTCTTCTTCCAAACAACCCCCCCACCCAAAAAAAAAAAAAAACTTACCACTATGTCCCCAAGTTTTCAGTTATGTAGTATATCTTGTATGCTTGAGATAACCTATCCCTGAACCCCTGGCCCTCTCTCTTCCTCTCATTGGTTCTATTATCTAGTCACACATCTTTATTTGAGATCCTAATCGTTAATCCTCCATTTCTGAATTCTTTTATAGCTACTGGCAATCAAAAAACTGGACACTAAAGTTTCCGGGCAGCAGAGTGATGAGGATTTTTTTGAACTAGTTTCTAGTATCTCTAAACTTCGCCATGCTAATATTGTGGAGCTTGTGGGTTACTGTGCTGAGCATGGCCAGCGGCTACTCGTATATGAGTATTGCAGAAATGGGACACTTCATGATGCACTGCATGATGATGAGATTCAAAAGAAATTTTCATGGAAAACACGCATCCAATTGGCGCTCGAAGCTGCAAGAGTCCTGGAGTAAGTTGAACAACTAATTCACAAATAACATAAGGAAAACGAACTTGAGATATGAACATTGTTAGTTCCTTATATTGAATGCTCACGTTGGGCTAGGAGCTCAGAAACAAGTTTTTTTGTCATTTCTTTTATTTCTGACCGAGGAGATTACAACTTGTAGGTTTCACATTTTTCTGAGGAAATCTTCTTTCATCCATGCTTGGTCAATTAGAAACTGATTTTTCCTCTTTTTTGCGGTATAGGTATTTGCATGAGATCTGTCAACCACCCATTGTTCACCGAAATTTCAAGTCTGCCAATCTTCTCCTAGATGACAAGCTTGAATTATGTGTCTCAGACTGTGGTTTGGCTCCTCTATTATCTTCTAGTTCAGTGAGTCAGGTAATTATGTGTGTATGATGTTTTAATTTCTGTTCATATAGAGTGCTACAAATTAATGTTACTGACTGATGTTTGTAACTGTTATTGAAACCATGTGATTCCAACTTTATGCTTTATAGCTCTGTTGATTAGAAAATAGATGGAATGCTATTGACCAATTTTAGAAAAATTTCAAAAGTGTAAAACTTTGTGGCAAAGATGCTGAAGAAAATTGAAATTGCTAGATGTTGGATCTTTTGGGAGATGAAACTGGAGAAAAGAAATCATTTCCTTTGGGGTGGGGAGGGGGGGTGATTGGGGTTACCAATATCTGGGCTTTAGGACAGGAACAAGTTGATGTTCCTTGCCTTTGAATGTTTGGAGCTTCTTTAAAGATGTTAAGCCAATTAATTTAAGGCTCCAGAGTGGTAGGAATTTCAATATAATGCTTATCTCAGTAGATCTTTGTTATTCGTTCACACCTAGGAAAAAAAATATAACAAGCAGAAAATAGAAAGGGACACAGATCTAACATGGTTCACCAAGAGTTTGTGTTCTGCAGAGTGTGGCTGCTGAGTGCTGTTTCTTCCTCTTTTCCTGTTTTTGCATGAGTTTTGAATCTGAACTATATCAGTTTTAGTGGAGAGGGGAGATAGCCTTCAACCAATTTGTCAAGAGTGTATCTATATCTTTTTAATATGTGAAAAAAAAAAAACTAATAGTGATATCTTTTTTATGATATGATGTCCCATAATGAATGAATAAGTAGATATTGTCCTGATTCTGAGTAGTAGATGTGTCAATATTGTGAAAAAGGTTAGAATATGTAGAAACTGACCAATTTGTTATTATTAGTTTTTGTTTGTTAGCTGAAAAGTGCATGGATTTTGTGCAAAAACATATGAAACCTTTATTCGGTAAGGCTTGCAGAAAATTAAGCTGGAATTGTGAATCTGTGACTTGTTATAATTATAGAATGTGTAGTTGATGATGGTGTATTTACTGTCAGTTGTCTGGACGACTTCTCACTGCTTACGGTTATGCTGCCCCGGAATTTGATTCGGGAAGTTATACTTACCAAAGTGATGTCTATAGCTTTGGAGTTGTAATGTTAGAACTTCTCACTGGACGGAAGTCATTTGACAGGTTAGCAGCCCAATAAGAGAATGCATGTGTTCTGCACTTATCTTTTACCATCTAAAACCAACCCAACATAACTCGTCCGTCAGTTATGTGAATTAATTGAGTTTCAGCTAAAAATTTCTTCCCAGTTCTCACTGAAAAAAGTGTCCAGGTCACGGCCTCGAGGGGAGCAATTTCTGGTTAGATGGGCAGTTCCTCAGCTACATGATATTGATGCATTAGCAAGGATGGTTGATCCGTCACTAAAAGGAGCATATCCTATGAAATCGTTATCACGTTTTGCTGATATTATTTCCTCATGTGTACAGGTGAGGGCTATTTCTGCACACTTAGTATACCTGGGTGTTTCTGGATTTCTTAAAGTTCTGTATGAACTCTTTGCGGTGCTATCTGTACTTTCTCCTGGCCTTCAAATTTTCCATAATTGTTTATGTATAGGAGAAACAGATTTTTTTTTTTTTCCTTGACAAGAAAAATGCAATTCCCTATAGGCGCACAAGTTAAATCTAGACATGGCAATATGGGTCAGAATTTACTGATCTGACCCAAAAAATACCTGACCCGAACCTGATTTTTTAGACCTGAAGCAAAAACGTGTTGATAGGTGCATAAAGCACAAAGCATGTCAGGCTGGAGCCAATAGATCACATGTTTACAGACAACTATTTATTAAAAAAAAAAAAAAAGAAGAAGCAATTCTGCCAATCCTCACTTGATTTGACTAGACACTTCACACTAGTACACTAACACTACTAACACAATAACACTTTACACTACTTTATGAGTTATTGAGTTAAGACTAAGACAAAACTTATGTTTATTTGTTTTTTTGAGAATTTGACAAAACTAAAAAAAAATGTGACAAAACAAAACTGTGTGCTGTTGTAGTTGTAGTCTACAAACCACTAACCAGCTAACACACAACACGCACAGACGCTCACCATAGAACATGTGCACTTAAGGAGGCTAATAACTTGACATGGTCCATGACATGTAGTTTTTATTTTTATTTTTATTTTTTTTATTTTTTTTCTTTCATTTGTGGGAATGATATTATTAGTGTTGTAAACTTAAAATATATACTTTGTAGTGCTCCTTAAGATCTATCTCTTTTTGAAGTTGTAAATTAGTAATTACATGCATTTTGGCGGTGAGTTATTAACATTGAAGACTTTTTTCCATCATGAATTCGTAACTATAAAGAATTTTAGTCATGCTCAAAACTGTCAGAATTGGAAGGATATTAACAAGTGGCATTAAGTGCAATTCATTTCCTTAATTGATTTTATTCATTTTCTCTAAAAAGGTTGCCTTGATTTGTTTTTGTAAATAAAAAAAAAAAAAGTTTGAAAAATACGGGTCAACCCGACCGGCAACCTGATTCACCCATTTAAAAAAGACCTGTTTTGACTCTCAAACCCGACCCGAACTTGACCCAACCCGTCCATTTGCCATGTCTAGTTAAATCTAACATTTTTTCATCTTTTTTTTTTTCAGGAACCGGTAAGAAATCTAACATTTTCATCATAGATATTTCTAACTTACCTTGAGTTTGTAATATATATTTTGCATTTCAATTTAGCTGTGAATTGAAAACTTTTTTGTTTGCCTAGAGCTATAAGTCACTTAATATCCATCCTTTTGCAGCAAGAGCCGGAATTCAGGCCATCAATGTCTGAAATTGTCCAAGAACTCTTACGAATGATTTAAAGGTAACCTTTCAAATGAGGAATTATCTTAATTAGGAATTGAGTATGACTATGATAGGTAATCAGCTAAAGAGGTGAGCTTGCAGTAGTTGCGAATTTGTTCTGAAGCCTCTTAACATAATTTACAATTCATAACTTCTTATCAGTATGAAGGTGCTAATGTAATTGTTTTATGATTATTTTGTGAATACTTCTTTGTGAAGTAATTATTTAGAGTGCAGAAATGTTTATGCCTCAATTTTGTGTTCAGTATATATATATATATATTTTGTATATCCATGTTTTATATATTTTGTATATCCATGTTTTACTTTTATCCATGCTAATCTGGCTTGAGCTATATGGCTTGTGTTCAATTTGGTGTTGATGAGCAATTTGAGCTAGATAGCTTGCTTGGCTGAAATTGATATACATGTGCGCTAAACAATTTTTGTTTTCCAGTCCCTTGAAAGGTTCGTGTGTGCTAATTTGCATGCTCCATTAAGCTAGTGGGTGTGAGTTTTATAGTTTTTATTATTATTATTATTATGATTTTTTTTTTTTTTTTTCTTTCTGGGATTTCTGCACTCGATGGTCAGACTCTAATCAATACTCATTCATTCAGGTACAACTTAATAGTTAAATACCCATTGCTCCATTGATAATGTATTGATTAGCCCTTGTCATGGATAAGGTAAATAATATCTCTCGTGTACTGGGACCTTGTAGTTGTAGGTCCCCCCAATGTACATGGTCTTGCCCTTGGTAATAATATTCTAATAACAAAAGGAAAGGAGCCAAAGTAATAAGACAGAATTCATAGGATTTGATGCTAGCTAATGTGGAATGTTGGATGCCTTTCAGACGGTCAAATGAAGTGAAATGTTTCTTTTACTTCAAGAGTTCCAAGACAGGGTTTGTGTCACGCACATTCAGCTAGGGATATGCTACAAATATATATATTTTTTTGTTTGGTATTAACAAAGTGTACAAACACGTTCTCGGTCGCTAGTGTCTTCTTCTCTTGGCAAAGAAAAACCCACTATGCATGGATGGAGCCATGGTTGGACTTTTTTTTGTGGGGGTGGGGGGGGGGGGGGGGGGGTTGTGGGGGGTTTGGCAATGCCCATATATTATTATTATTATTATATATATGGGTTCTAATTTTAGCAATTTTGTTTTAAAAAATTACACTTTTGCTCCTTTAAAAATATCATTGATTCTTTTCAGAGTATTGTTATAGTCACAAATTTTTCTATAACATTTTTACAAATGGTTAAAGTAGCAATTTCTTATTGGTTCACATTTAGACTCACCACTTACATTATCAGCAATTTGTAAAAAAGTTTATAGTTCTAACATATTTCACATTTTAAAGACTATTAAAAAATATTTATAAGTGTAAAATCTAAAAAAGAAATATGCAAGCCCAAAAAAATTAGTACAACAAAAAAAATTATCAATAGTAAAACTAAAAAAAATTAAGTCTAATCAACTAATTTTACTTAAAACAAACAATCTGACCCTTAAAAAATTTTAAACAAGCAGCTAAGCAACTAAGTAGCAACAAAGTTGAAGGCTGAAGTAATAGCACACAACCGACAGCAAAGCCACCCCCCTAACTCTAAGTTTTGGCTCCGTCCCTGCCACTATGTATGGAGTCATGCATTGCAAACATTATGATTTCAAATCACACTGCTTATATATATATATATATATATATATTTAATATAAGATAGAAATTTTACTCTAACTTAATCTAAGTGTATATGTGTGTGAAGTTCCTTCTTGGAAACTTGAACCTTGGTCTTTACCCCTCACACTTCATAAACATTTATACTTGTGAAGTGATCATTGCACAGAGGGTATGCAGTAGTTCGCTTATAATTAAAAAACAGTTTCATGTTAATTGTCCTTATATTTATAAAAATATTCTATGATGCAATGTCCAAAAGTAAGAACACTCAAAATTGTAGACATCTTGCTTACTTCACACTTTTTTTTTTTTTTATTCGTTATAGAATGTACGGAAAGTCTAATTTTCCTTTTTCCCCTTTTAATTTGTCCACTTTTATTTCTCCCTTTAAATTTTGTGAAATTAAAAAATGCATGACATTTTAATTCTCTTGTACCATTTTGCTAAATTGGGGGGTTTTTAATATCATACTTTGTTAAAGTAATATAGTTGGGCTTTTTAAGCAGCCAATACACATGCCACTCTTTGAAATGTTAGAGGGTTTTTTTTTTTTTTTTTTTTTTTTTTTTTTTTTTTTTTTTTTTTTTGAGAGAGAGAGAGTTTTAATCTATGACATCCACTTCTGATGATACTTTATTATCATCAAACTAAGACATCAATCAGTTTTTGGTATATGTGAGAGTTGAATTCCAGATCTTTTATTCAACTATCAGAGACTTAAGTCCCATATTGTTTTCGGTCTGGATTCTCAAAAAAAAAAAATATATATATATATATATATATATTTATTAGAAACTTTACAGTTGAGTTAATTGGAACTCAAAAAATGTCAGAGATTAGACTTAAGATTGTTGCAAGAGTTGAGTTTGGAACTTCTATCAATATTATGGTACATTGGTTGTTATTGTTGTTTTTTCTCCTAGGTAGTGAATTGAAATATCGTAATGAGCAGGTGAAATAGGATTAGAAATGGTGAGGAAGAGTTTTGAGAAAATTGGGTTTTAAGAAGTGGGTGGTTGGCTAACTTTGAGTCAAATTAAAGTGAGAACAACACGACCTTTTGAGGTGGGTCTAAAACTAAGCCATGTTCCATCGTGAGAAAAATAACGTCATGTTATCTCTTGCTCAAAATCATTAATGAGTGAATAATAAATTAAATCCAAAAGAAGTGGATACTTGAACACGAGTGATGGTAGTAAAAAAAAACCATGATCCCACATTGGAAAGGTTATAAACATTTTGTGGGTTTATATACCATGACTTAAATCACTATTTGAGGGATTAAATCTATCTTAAAAGACAATGTAAAACACTAATCAAAAACAAATTTTCCATTATGTTTTCTTTTGTCAATAAGTTTTACACCAGAACAACACATATGTACGTACGTATGTACATACATACATACATACATACATACATATATATATATATATATATTGATAAGAACACATATTCTGTTTTATAGTATATTGTTTATACCCAACAAGATTTCTCTCCCTCCTTTGTCAAACCCAATGTTTTGAATTCCATTCCATTTCGGTTGGAATGGTCGAAATTTTTTGTTTCGGAGGGTAGTCCAGTGCAAGTGACCCCCTTGTTTTGCATCGTCCTAAATTTCGGCTAGTGCTGGCTAAATTTGGCATTCCAGGTGAAATTTTGGTATTTTCGAACGAAATGTGCATTCCGGGTTGAAATATGAATATAAGAAAATTTATAGACTGTGAGAGAGTGAAATCTTGGGAAGAAAGGAGGAGGGAGAAAAAAATAAAAGAAAAAACTTGACAAAAAGGAAACTATGAACCTAGATCTGCAACAAGAAAACACCAGCGTAAGAATTGAGAAAAACTTATTTGAAGGTGATAAAGATGGTGGGTGGAAGTAATGGCAGACTATGATTTTAGGGGGGTTTTTACTGTTCTAGTGATTTCAGGGGTATTTTTGTCATTTTAGATATTTTTGGACGATTTTGGTCATTTCGAGGTTTCCCAGGGGGTATTTTGGTCATTTTCATAAGATTTAGGGTATTTTTGGTAATTTTAGAGGTTACATGGGTATTTTGATCATTTTCTAGATTTCAAGTATTTTTTTAGATTTTAGGGGTAATTTGGTCATTTTGGGTCTTCCATGTGGTATTTTTTGGATCAAGGTTAATTTTGGCATTTTTTTTGGAGTTTTGCTATTTTCAATCAATTTGTTATTATAATAAATTTAATTATTTTTAAGAATGTTTATTTATCAATTATATGAATGCTACATTCTTGGATTATGATTGAAATGTAATTTAATGAACCAAACACCTTAATGTCAATTATACGAATGCTACATTCATGGATTATGATTGGAATGTAATTTAATGAACCAAACACCTTAATGTCACATTAAAGTAATGTGATCACATGAATCTAAGATTATGATGATATAGCATTACACTTTGATGTAACATCAAGCGAACCAAACGCCTCTTTGATGCGCTCTTGATGTGATGCACACCACCTTAATGTAACATTAAAGTGTTTGGTTCATTTAATTCTTTCTAACATTACCATAATTTAAGATTACAAATTATATCACATCAATTTCTCAAATGGGGGTGATCTTACATTATTTTTGGTGGAGACGTAATAATTTATTGAATTGACAAAATTGCCCATACTAAAAAATATTTATTTTACCCATGAGAATTACCAAAAAAAAAAACCTCTAAAATACCCCAAAACCTTTATAATGACCAAAATATCCTTAGAACTGCCAAAATAACTAAAATGCACTACGAATGTCCAAAATATCCCAAAAACCTAAAAAAAAGACCAAAATACCCCCCAAACCCTCCAAAATGACCACAATACTCCCCCTCCCCCTCCCCTCCCCCCACAAATTTCAAATGACCACAATACCATTGAAACCTCAAAAAAAAAAAAAAAAAAAACAAAACAAAAAAAACAAAAACAAAAATACCCTCCAAAACTCTAAAAATGAAGAAAATACCCCTAAACCTAAAAAATGGCTAAAATACACTCGAAACTTCTCAAACAACCAAAATACTATTGAAACCCCCTGAGCCCTCTAAAATGACAAAAATACCCCCAAAACCTAATAAATTACTAAAATAACACTGAAACCTCTCAAACGACCAAAATACCCTAAAACCTCTAAAATGACCAAAATACCCTCAAAACATCTAAAATGGGCAAAAATACCTTGATACCTCTAAAATGACGAAAAATACATTGTAACCTCTAAAATGAAAAAAATACTCTCGAAACCACTACAATGACTAGAATACCTTCGAATCCTCAAAAATGACTAAAATACCTCTAAAACCTCTAAAACAACGAAAATAGTCCTAAAACCACTATAATAATAAAAATACCCCTGAAATCACTAGAATGACCAAAATACCACCCCCCCTGCCCAAGAAACCATAAAAATGACCAAAATACCCCAAAACTTCAAATTAACCAAAAATACATTTAAACCACTTGAATGACCAAATTATCTCGAAACCTCTAGAGAGACCATAAAAACCTTGAAAATAGTATAATGATCAAAAATACCCTGAAACCTCTAAAAGACCAAAATACCCCTAAACCTGTAAAATGATTAAAAAAAAGAATACCCCCAATGTCACAAAAATGACCAAAATGCTCATAAATCCTCTAGAATGAGCCAAAAAAAAAACCCTGAAACCTCTAAAATGACCAAAATACCACGATATCGCTAAAATGATTAAAACACCCCAAAACTTGTATAATGATTAAAATAACCCAAAATTGCAAAAATGACCAAAATGTCATCAAAACCTCTAGAATGAGCACAAAAACCTGAAACCTCTAAAATGGCCTAAATATCCCAAAACCATCTAACTACCTTGAAACTTTTAAATTGGCCTAAAATACTCGAAACCTTCAAAATAACCAAAATATTCGGGTTATATTGTGTCATTTAGTGGTTTTAGGGGTATTGCGGTCATTTTTGAGGTTTTAGGATATTTTTTGACCATTTTAGTGGTTAAAGAGTATTTTGGCCATTTTAAATATTTTAATATATTTTGGTCATTTTGAATATTTTAAGGGAATTTTGGTCATTTTAGTGGTTTCGGAATATTTTGGTCATTTTATAGGTTTTTAGGGATTTTGGACAGTTTAGAGGTTTCATGGGCATTTTTGGTCATTTGAGGTTTTAGGGGTATTTTGTTCATTTGTTAGATTTTGGGGGGATTTTGGTCTTTTTAGCGATTTCGAAGTGTATTTTAATCATTTTAGATGTTTGTGGTATTTTGGTCATTTTTGAGGTATCGAGTTTTTTTGCTCATTCTAGCGGTTTTAGGGGTATTTCGGTCATTTTTGAGGTTTTGGGGTTATTTTAGTCATTTTAGAGATTTTGGGGCAATTTTGGTCATTTAAAATGTTTCGAGGTATTTTTTTTGTTGTTTTGATATTTTGGGGGTATTTTGGTAATTTTAGTGATTTCGAGGGTATTTTGGTAGTTTTTTTTTATTTTGGGAGTATTTAAGATTGTTCTAGTGATTTCAAGTTTATTTTTGTCATTTTAGAGATTTTTGGATGATTTTGGTCATTTTGAGGTTTTGGGGGGGATTTTGGTCATTTTAATAAGATTTAGGGTATTTTTTGGTAATTTTAGGTATTTTGGTCATTTTTTAGATTCAAGGGTAATTTGGTCATTTTGGACCTTCCATTGGTATTTTTTGGTTCAAGGGTAATTTTGGCTTTTTTTTGAAATTGGTGATATTTTCAATCAATTTGTTATTATAATAAATTTAATTATTTCTAAGAATGTTTATTTATCAATTATATGAATACAACATTCTTGGATTATGATTGGAATGTAATTTAATGAACCAAACACCTTAATGTCATATTAAGGTAATATGATCACATGAATCTAAGATTACGATTATATAACATTACACCTTGATGTAGCATCAAGCGAACCAAGCGTCCATGTGCCCTTGATGTGATGCACATCACCTTAATGTGACATTAAGGTGTTTGATTCATTTAATCTTTTCTAACATTACCGTAATCTAAGATTACAAATTATATCACATCACCTTCTCAAATAGTGGTGACCTTACATTATTTATTGGTAGAGATGTACAAATTTATCGAATTGACAAAATTGCCCATTCTAAAAAAATATTTATTTTACCCATGAGAATTACCAAAATATCAAAAAAAACTCTAAAATACCCCAAAACCTCTAAAATGACCAAAATACTCTCAGAATTGCCAAAATGACTAAAATACACCATGAATGTCCAAAATATCCCAAAAACCTAAAAAAATGACCAAAATGCCCCCAAACCCTCCAAAATGACCACAATACCCACAAAACTTTTCAAATGACCAAAATACCATTAAGACCTCAAAAAATACAAAAATACCCTCGAAACCTCTAAAAATGACCAAAATACCCCTAAACCTAAAAAAATGACTAAAATATACTCGAAACCTCTCAAAAGACCAAAATACTATTGAAACCTATAAAAAGACAAAAATGCCCCCGAACCCTCTAAAATGACGAAAATACCCCCAAAACCTAATAAATTGACCAAAATACCCATAAACCTAAAAAATGACTAAAATACACTCAAAACCTCTCAAAAGACCAAAATACTACTGAAATCTAAAAAAAGACAAAAATACCCTCGAACCCTCTAAAATGATGAAAATACCCCCAAAACATAATAAATTACTAAAATAACATTGAAACCTCTCAAATGACCAAAATACCCTAAAACCTATAAAAGGACTAAAATACTCTCAAAACCTCTAAAATGAGCAAAAATACCTTGATACCTCTAAAATGATGAAAAATACCCTAAAACCTCAAAAATGACAAAAAATACCTTGTAACCTCTAAAATGACCAAAATATTCTCGAAACCACTAAAATGACCAAAATACCCCAAAACCTCTCAGATGACGAAAATAGTCTACTATAATAAGGAAAATACTCCCGAAATCACAGAATGACCAAAATACCACTGACCAAAATACCCTAAAACTTCAAATCAACCAAAAATACATTGAAACCACTTGAATGACCAAATTATCTTGAAACCTCTAGAGAGACCAAAAATACCTCGAAAACAATAAAATGACCAAAAATACCCCAAAACCTGTAAAATGATTAAAAAAAAAAAAACCTTCAATGTCATAAAAATGACCAAAATGCCCTCAAATCCTCTAGAATGAGCAAAATATCACGAAATCGCTAAAATGATCAAAATACCCCAAAACATGTAAAATGATTAAAATACCCCCAAAATTGCAAAAATGACCAAAATACCATCAATACCTCTAGAATGAGCACAAAAACTTGAAACCTCTAAAATGACCTAAATATCCCAAAACCATCTAAATGACTAACTACCTTGAAATTATTAAACTAGCCTAAAATACTCGAAACCTTCAAAATAACCAAAATTTTGGGGTTATATTGTGTCATTTAGTGGTTTTAGGGGTATAAAGAGTACTTTGGCCATTTTAATTTTTTAATTTTTATATTTCAGTCATTTTATAGATTTCAAGGGAGTTTCGGTCATTTTAGTGGTTTCAAAATTTTGGTCATTTTATAGGATTTTCGGTATTTTGGACAGTTTCAAGGTTTCGTGGGCATTTTTGGTCATTTGAGGTTTTAGGGGTATTTTGTTCATTTTTTAGATTTTGGGGGTATTTTGTTCTTTTTTGCGATTTTGAAGTGTAATTTAATCATTTTAGATGTTTGTGGTATTTTGGTCATTTTCGAGATATCGAGTTTTGTCTGCTCATTCTAGCAGTTTCAGGTGTATATCAGTCATTTTAGAGGTTTTGGGGTTATTTTGGTCATATTAGAGATTTGGGGGCAATTTTGGTCATTTAAAATGTTCAGGGTTTTTTTTTTTTTTGGTCGTTTTGATATTTTGGGGGTATTTTGGTAATTTTTTGATTTCGGGGGTATTTTTTTTACCATTCTAGTGATTTTAGGGGTATTTTTGTCATTTTAGAGATTTTTGGATGATTTTGGTCATTTGGGTTTTTTTGGGGGGGGGTATTTTAGTCATTTTCATAAGATTTAGGGTATTTATGTTAATTTTAGAGGTTACATGGGTATTTTGGTTATTATTATTTTTTATTTCAAGTATTTTTTTAAGGTTTTATGGGTAATTTGGTCAGTTTAGGTCTTCCATTGGTATGTTTTGCTTCAAGGGCAATTTTGGCATTTTTTGGAGTTGATGTTATTTTCAATCAATTTGTTTTTATAATAAATTTAATTATTTCTAAGAATGTTTATTGATAAAATAAATGCAATCAATCTTTTCCTTATTAATAAAAAATAAATTATTAATTATTCCAAAAGTTTTATTCGTTAGAAAATGATGAATTTAATTGTTTAACAAATATTCCAACACTGTTTCATAAGTGGAGCTCAACACGTGAGATTTTTAATTTTTTGAATGGGAGGAATTGAGGACCATATAATCAAGGTTTTCAGACCCGGACCGTTCATTGAACCGTAAAAGGGAGAGGTTCAAGGTTTTTGAGGTCGAACCGAGGTCTAATTTAAGGTTATAAAAAAAGGATCATAAATAGTATTAAATTTAAGTAAGAATTTTAATATGTGACTAATTACGTCTACTTTAAAAAAACAAAACTAATTATTTATATTTTTATGATAAAAATTGTGTTTAATTTTAAATGTATCCGTATGTATACATGTGTTACATGCTATTTTTTTTTTTTTAATAATTTGACTAATAATTTATATTTTTATAATAAAAATTGTGTTTAATTTTAAATGCATCCATACGTTTACACGGGTTACATGCTAGTATATATAAATTATAACATGTAATGGGGTGTAATATATAAAAAGTAATACTTACTTCAAGTATTTTCATTAAAAAAAAAAGATTTTTAAAAGTATTTTTTTTAATCTTTTTATCTATACAAATCTATCATTCTATTATATATATATATATATATATATATATTTATTTATATATATATATATATTTATATATATATATTTTATTAATATTTTTTAAGGTGATCATCCTTCTAACTTTTGTTATAGTGTGTTATATTTGCCGAATATGCAACTAAACTTTATAAGTTTCAAATTAATTATTCAAATTTCTCATCTCTTAAGGAATATGGAGAAAATCATGATAATCAAAACTCATTACAAAATTACAATGTTATCTTAACCAAAATTAAAATGAAACCAAAGGAATAAAAGATAAACTTTATAATAATTTATTATTCAAACAATTGGTAGGCATATTCAAATTCATAGCAATGTAGATTGTGTTTTAATATAAACCCAAATTTCTATTTCCCAAAAAAAAAAAACTAAGTATTAACTCAAACCATAATTCAACCAAAACTATAAAAGGAAGAGAGAAGACCTTGTAATGGGAATTTGAAAAAAACAATACCAAAACACATTTTAAAAAAAAAACCATCAACCTTAATTAGAGTTATAAGAAAGAAAAAAAATTCACAGAGAGAGAGAGAGAGTACTCATATATGGATTGAATGAAAAAAATGATATCAAATTTATACAAAATAAAATGGGAAGAAAAAGAGTCAAATTATAAGAAAGAGAAAATGATGAAGAAATTTTAACGGTGAAGTAGAGAGTAGTGGAGGAGGTAAAGAGGCAAAGAGGGAAGGGAAATGTTGGAGAAAATCTAACTGTAGGTGTGGATTAATAGAGAGAAGAAGAGGTTTTTGTTTTTGTTATTATTATTTTTTTTTGAGAGTAGTGAGAAAAAAAGTTTAAAGGAGAAAATAAGTGGATGATGTGGCTCAATGATTGAGTAGTAAAATTTATTGCATATATATATATATATATATATATATTTCGAATGATGAAAAGAAAATGACACTCAATGTTTAAAGGAGCTTTCAATATAGACAATAGATAATTAGAGTTTATGATGGCGTGTAGTGCATCACGTTGGCCACCAATAATTAATTTTGCAATGGACAATCAATATATATATATATATATATATATATATATAGATTTGGCCAAAGGAAGATGAAGGCAATAAGGTGTATGAATTTGTGATGAGGCTTCCAAGCACAAATATTAACATGAAGTAAGAAAAATCAAAGCTTTACACTTTCTTTCATACTTTAAATATTTCCACAGTCATCAGCAGTCTCATCGGGGTACTACCTGAGAAATTGTTGCATCATCTACTGAACACATCTTTTCCTGCAATAGACATTTTTCTTCCTCATTTTCATCTCTTTGAATCGAAAAGGCAGGCTTTTTAGGATTGTTGATGGCTCCAGTTTCATTCTTGAGCATTGAAGAAACCTCTAACATGGATGGTCTATCAACAGGGTTTTCCTGGACACATAAGAGGGCCACTTGCATGCATCTTAGGAGTTTATAATAAGAACAAGAATCATCCAGTGATGGATCAATAAACTCAAACCCTCTGCCCTCTTTCCACAGCTCATATGCCTGCAATAATTACCACATTTATAGCTCAAATACAAAACTTCAAATTACAATAATCTAAATCACAATATGCTAGAATCATAGAAAGTATTACCAAGTAATTCACTTACATAGTCTAAAAGGTTCAAATTATCATGTGTCCCATAATAACGTGTATTTCTCTTGCCACTTATGATTTGCAAAAGTAGAACTCCAAAACTATAAACGTCGTATTTCATGGAGTATATTCCTTTTTTTACATATTCCGGAGGAACATAACCACTGCAAAGCATGTCATAATGAAAACGATGAGTATTCCAAAAAAAAAAAAAAAAGTTGTATATTTCATTAACGGGCATTTTACTTACTATGTTCCAACAATCCGACTTGTGTTTGCTTCATGTTCATCCTTTCCGAAAATTCTAGCCAACCCAAAATCTGATATCTTAGGAATCATCTCATTGTCCAGTAAAATGTTACTAGCCTTTAGATCACGGTGAACTATAATAAAATTTGAGTATTCTTGGAGATATAGAAGGCCCTGAGTAACGCCTTCAATGATGTCTACACGTTTCCTCCAATCTAAAAGAGAGCATCTAGGTGGATCTGCAGCAAGTCAAATGAGTACTTTATTAGTTATTAAAAAATGTGGGGGAATGAAATTCACAAATAATGACCCCTCTTTGAACTTAATTGTCTAGATTTGGTTCTTTGAAGCGTATATGAATGCCATCCTCTTGGGGATGTTGTGGAAATGGTTAGACCCATTTAAGCTTTTGAGTAAAAAATTACAGGTTGCTCAGCATATGCATGCAAAAACTATGATGCGAAGTATGAAAATCAATTTGCTGACCAAAGAGGTAGAGATCCAAGCTTCTGTTTGGCATGTATTCATAGATCAACATATTTTCTTCTCTCTCAGTGCAATATCCCAAAAGTCTAACTAGATTTACATGTTGCAGTCTTGCTGTAAGTGTAACCTCATTTTTGAACTCTTCAAGGCCTTGGTTTGAAGTTCTTGAAAGTCTCTTTACTGCTATCTCCTGTCCATTCCGTAACTTGCCCTATGAAACCAACATTCATTGTTAGTATTATATGCCAAAGATAGACATTTGAGCCATACACAATTCTGATCATTATTTACCCCAATAATATTATCTGATATAACTAACAGTTGAAATATAAAGTGCACAAACAGACACACGTGCTAATGTCTAGTCCCTTTCATGGTGCAGCTGTTCAGAGAAAAGATGATAGCTAGAAGGAAGGGTAAGACAAACAAATTGGCTATTTGGTATGAGGTCTTAAACTAACACAAACATTGTTCAGAAGACAATGCTATCAGCATAAGAATCCTCATAAAGAGTTGGAGATTATCTGTAGCAATCTCTTGCAGAAGGGTTGCTTATGTATTCAGCGAAAAATGGAAAAGAAAAAATGGTTGCTTATGTCTTCAAGTTAATATTACATAATAATTTTGATGGGAGGGGGATTTTAACCCTAGATGTCTCATTTGGAAACACTAGGAGACGCCAACCAATTGAGCTACAAAACTCTTGGCAATATTACATGATATTTTAAAGGGGAATTCTATAAATTGTGTCAAGCGTGCCTTTTATACAGAGTTAAGCACAGAAAAAGTAATGCACTTATTGTGGTTGGAGAATTTTAATAAGCAAATAGAAGATCTGAAACCTTCAAATGGGATGAAAATAAAACGAAGTGATTCCTCACCCAACTTAACCTGATCTCCCTAGTTTCCACGATCTGACATTGATGGACAGGTTTTTTTTTTTTGGGTTAAATAGTATTTGGACACTATTTTAAAATCAATATCCACATAAAGCATTAAACAATGGATGAATTGCCAAATAATACCTTGTAAACAGGTCCGTATCCACCTTCGCCAAGCTTATTCTCACTTGAAAAGTTATTGGTAGCTGCATTAATGGCAGAATAACTGAATACTTGCAGATTAGAAGCATTGCCGTTAAGGTCTTCAGCAGCTAATATTTTAATTCGGACTTTATATAATAATCTTTTGACACTATCTATACAGCCTGTAACCAAAAAGAAAGACAAGAGAAATGTTTAGCATCTCCATCTTATATATGGTTGTTGTGAACTTTATCATGAGGTGGTCTCAGAGTTGCAAAAATTACATCTTGACTTGATGACTCTGCTCTGTATGTAACATATAATGCTGCTCAGCAGAAGCGTGACTGCAACGGCTGTAGGCAGAATTATTAACAATCTATGACTCTTATTATGTTGATCCTCATCTTCCCCTTGAGCTGCAAAGGTATTTCAATTATGTTGATTAGAATGTCTCAAGAGGATGCGTAATACGTGCGCATGGGCAGGCCACAAGAATATAACGATAAACTAGAATATTACAAGAATAAATAATTTGTGATCAAATTCAGAACCAGGCCTTTGGGCAAAAATGTAATGATAGAGTTCTTATCCCCTTAAATGTAATTTTATATATGGTCTGAATTCTAATTTAACCACCATTAACTATATTTCTGATATATCAGTCTCTTCATGTGGCAAGTACAAGCTCAATGAGATATCAAAGCCAAAGCATGAACTCTGTTTTACTAAACAAATGATTATGATATTCAACCCCTGTTCCCTAATTTCGCAATTTTAGCAAGCAGTTAGTTGGGGTCACAACCGAAACCTGAGTCTGTCTCCAATTGTTGGGAAAAACAACCCACTTTATGGTGAGAGCAAAGTCTCAACCAATATTGCTAATCAAGAGTGAATTTACCAATACAAAGGTAATGAAAGTTAACCACAACAAATACCGAGGCTAAGCTAGCAAGATATGTAATATGGAATGTAAGAGACAAACCATCAAACACATAGAGGCCATACACAATATGTTCGATGATTTGCCTCCTAAATTTCATATTACATATCTTACTTGTTTATCCTCACTATGTGTTGGGACTAACTGTTTTTATTTTTATTTTTTTATATATATTTTTTTGTTAGGTAAATAGGGTGAGTCTGGTTGAGTTTGAACCTTAATGCCCAGATACCATATAGATGTTTTTTTTTTGGTTGGATAATTAAATAGTAACAATGGGGGCAATGGGAGATGAGAATTTGAATCTTGGATGTTTCCATTGAAAACACCAGCAAGTACCAATTGAGCTGCAAGACTCTTGGCCACCATGTTGGAATCACTGGGATATGCCTTGAACGCTTGACTAATTTCTATTAGCTTATGTGTTAGTAAATTCACAAGTGCTTGATAATACTGGTTGAATGAGATGAGACTTTGCTCACCACTAGGTAATTTTTTCCAACGCCAATATCATAAATACGACTATATCAAAATAAAAAGAAAAAGAAAATGACCAATGGATTCCAAGTAGTACATTGTAACCTACCTGCTCTAGAAAGCTCCCAATTATCATCATTCCCGACTTGAAACACATTGAAACCAAGTAGCCCGCTCTGCTTTGCATAAGAAACTTTAGCTTTAACAGCCTCCACATCGTCATAGTTAATCCAAGTCGGCCCAATTGTGCAGAAATTCACCACATAGGTAGCATTATACACTGGAGCAGCTTCAGAAGGAAAGCTTCTAAGATACGGTTTTATGAACTTATAGCCCATGGCACCGTCGGCTGTAACAGCTGGACCGATAGCTGGTGCACCCATTGCATTGTTGTTGGGGTCCAAAAGTGTCCACGCATACCCATGGTAAGGCAAGCCCAAAACCAATTTGCTAAGCAAAAATCCTCTTCTCTTCCACTCTTTTATGCCGCTATCAGTATTAGCCCCATTCTTTGGGTCATATAAAGCCGCATGAGTGTATGTGAAATTGTCGATTCTAGGCACATAGTAGTCATATGCTTTAACATGTACCCAATCCAAGTTTTTCATCATGGACTCAATTGGGTAACTCACTGAATCCAAAGCTGGCAAGTAATAACCAGACATGACCAATAGCAACTCTGACTTGCTAGAGTTTTTTGCCTCAGAAACCACAGCAATTCGCCACTCGTTCAAAAGGGTATCTAAATTGGTCATGTCCGAGATTTTGCTTGGTAGAACCCCACAAAGGTCTATGCCATGAAACCCATAAAACCTTGCTGTTTCTATAGAGGACTGAATAAAAGAATTTCTAAAAGAGGACTGGTTGATCATTGAAAAGAAGATTGGAGAGTCTTCTCTGCCAACCCATACGGACAAAAGCGTTGTAACCAATGGGTTCTTGAGCTTTACAGTGTTGGTGAAAGTAGAGAACTTTTGTTCGGTGGAGGAGTTGATAGAGAGGTGGTAGTTGGAAGAGTTTATGTAAGCAAAAGCACATAGTAGGTGAGTAAAGAGCTTAGAGTTTATATCAGAAATGACAGTTTCACTACCTGAATAATAATAACCAGCTTTAATCCAGGATTGTTGGGTTGAACAGTAGGATTTGAGTGGCAGAGAGTGGAGGAGGAAGAGTAGGGTGACAAGTTTGAACGCCATTGAAAAATGATGTCTGATGCTTTGGTAGCTGGTACCTTGACAAAGCGTAACTATATTTAGCTAGAGATAAACAAGACCATAACTCCATAAGGAATAGAAAAATGTTAAGGAATACTCAACACAATGACTTGCGTCTAGATTTCGTTGGAGAATAACAATTCCTTGCCGACACGGGAAACGTTGAGAATTCAAACTCATGACGTGGCGTCTTCAAGTTTTTGGTTGCATTTTTCACGAGGTTGATCGTGCATTAACAAAACGATAAATATGTAATAATAAAGCACACATTTTTTTAATAATTAAAATCGTGAGTTAGAAATATGATTTCGATTTTAAACTGGTGTTTTCTCGCTCATGATTTCAGTTAAAAAAATAGGTGTGGTGATGTGTAACAAGATAATTTATTAAATATGTATGAAATTTGTTGTGAATTTTTATATGCTTCCAGACGCTTTTTTTTTTTTTTTTTTTTTTTTTTAATAAAAAGAAAGACTTATTGATATAATAATGTGGATGCATGACTAATGGGTTGCTATGAAAAAAGGGATGGGCACTTTTAACAAGGAATGTAGATGGTTGGTGACAAAAAATAGCACTTTGAATATTTGGCATAATAATTGGACTAATGGGGTTCCCTTAGAAAGTTGATTCAAGGACCAATTTCCCAAGAAGTTTATTGTTTGGAAATTAAAGATATTATGCTTGATGTGGGGTGGGATTGGGAGAAACTAACATTTGAACTTCCTGATGAAGTTAAGGGATTGATTTGTGCAATTCCCATTTCAACCTTAGGTGGTGGCCTAGACAAGTTGGCTTGGTCCGGGTCACCTAATGGGTCATTTGATGTCAAAAGCGCTTATGGGATTGCTATGAAGTCTTCTAATGCTACTGTTTTCTCGGTTAGCTGGATTTGGAAGATAGATTTGTTGCCAAAAGTTAGATTGTTTTTTTGGTTGTGTGCCCACAATAGTATTGGTGTTAAAGTTTGTCTAGGAAGAAGAGGAGTAGTTCAAGATGAAGTGTGTCCTGTTTGCTGCAATGGGAGTGAAGCTATTTTGCATGCCTTGAGGGATTTCTCCCATTTGAAACATGTGTGGAATCAGCTAGGGGTTACGGCTTCTAACCATGAGTTTTTGGCATGTTAATTTGGTGGATTGGCTGTGTAACACCCCGACCCAATTTTTATAATTAAACTATGTGTTTAAGTGGTTAAGTATTATTAATATTTTAAGCCACTTACTTACAAAAATTAATATAAAAGTATTTAATAAACATATTATTTTATAATGTCATTGAATAAGAATTTTAAAGATTATAAATAATTGAAATGGCTATTTGTATTATAAGTACATATTTAGTATGTGCAAAATTATATTAAGTGGTTTAAGTTATTTGATTTATAATTGTTGGTGTTTAATTAAGTGTATAAATGTAAGGGTTTATATGCAAAGTTATTTTATTATTTGGGCCTTTCTAGAATGTAGAACTATGGGAAGGTGAAATGTATAAATACTAAAAGTTGAAAAGGTAAGTTATCCTTTCTTTCCTAGCAATACACGTGAATCACCCAAGATATTTTGTTGGACTTCTTGGCTGCACCAGAAATTTCCCTTGGTCATTCTTGCTTTACTTCTTTGTTTTATTCCTTCTTTGTTCTTATTGGTTGCACCTTTATCTCTTCTTTGACCTTCTCAAAGAAAGAAGACTCAAGAAACTCTTTTGCTCCCATTTTCCCACGGATCAATGCAAATCAGAAATTTGCACCGCACTTTTCTCTCTTTTGTCTCAAGGAAAGTGCTAGGAAGCTCCCTTGAGTCTTTCTCTTGAGTCCAAGGGTTCACACACCAAAAGAAAGAAAATTCTCTCAACTTTTCTCTCCCTTTCATTCCCACGGGTCCTAAACCAAAAGAAAGAAAATTCTCTCAAGCTCTCCACCTCTCATAATTTTGGGTCCAGCCACTAGGAAATGGGGAAATTCTTCCATGCAAGAGTGATTCTATTTCTCCTTGGAATCAGAAATTTGGTAAGGGTCTAGCTACTCTCACCTTAGAATCCATAATTTCTTCATGGAATCTTAAGAAGTTGGTTTTGTGGTTTGTAAAATTGGAAAGCTTGTAAGTCTATATATATATATATATGCTGTTTTAAGAAGCTTTGAAGTTGTGTTGATGATTTGTTGAAGGTAGATTAGGGTTTTTATTAATTAATGATTTCGTATGATTAAGGAAGTAAGAAAAAGTTAGGAGGAGTATTGTTGATGCTGCTGCTGGGATTTTTTTGGTTGTGCTTATTTTGCTCTAAATGGTTACATGACTGTGTCTAAGTGTTTTATAACATGTCTTATGAGTGTATAAAAAATCCCCATATGAGAATATCATCGTTTGATAATTGTTTGTGAATTTACGATAAAACGTTACAAAGCTGTCACTGTTTCAGATTCTGTGTTCATGCATGTTAAATTATGTATTAAATTGTATATAGTGAATTTGGATGCTAGGGATGATTCCTATGAAACCTAAGACACTTGTGGTTGTTATTGAATTGGTCTCACAGCATTTGGATTAATATAAAAATAATGGTTTAATTTATAAGTTGCATGAAATTCTGTCAGGACAGATTTGAGTATGCCGCCTTGTGTGATTTTTAGTAAATCATGGGTATATACTTTGACTCCGAAATTTTTATGGTTTATACTGGACATACATAGGAGTAGTTATGTAAAATTTCATGACAATTGGATGTGTTTGGACAGCCCGTTTGTATTTTACAAATGGGGCATATGCTGCTGGGATAACACAGTGAACAGTAAGGGACATGCCTAACTTTGAGGATTTAATTCTAAAGTTAAGATGAATGTTTTGAGCTATAATTTTATATGCTCATCCTTTGGTATGTTAGAATCATATGTAAATTTTATGAATTGGTTTCTCTATGATTTAGTACATCATGTGGTCTGATGAATGTATTTTGTGTTTGTGGGAACCTCTTTGAGGTGGGATTAGGACTTCCTTGATTCTAAGAGATAGGCTTTGGGATGAATGTGAAGTTTATGACAAGGAATTATGGATAGTAATAAGTTTTGAATTATGGTTTAGGTGTTACCAGTATCCAAGTCTAAGCTCCTTCGACTTTAGGCTCTCGGTTCCTCTGCTTTCAGGTAAGGGATAAGTTATATGAGCATTTGGTAAGTCATGAGGTTATTTTAAAGTATATTATGCATTAAAATGTTTTTGGATTAGAGATATGGCATGTAATCATTATTCTGACAAAGTTATGTTCGTGAGCTTTCGAAAAACTTATGTATATGATTTAAGCATATTGAAACTATTATTGATTCCACGAACATGATGTTTAATGAAAAGAATGGAAATGTTATTATTATGAAATGTTATGCAAAATAAGAAGTTTCAGTATGATGTAAAAGTATGAAATGTTTTCGGGTTATGTCCTCTGATAATTTGAACTCAGCCAGTAGGGGTTAATTATTGGCTTTCCATGGAAAAATGTTATCTGTTTGGCCATTTAAAGTAGAGGAAATGGGGCTGCCCGTAACTCTAGGCCATTTAAAGTAGAGGAAATGGGGTTGCCCGTAACTCTAATCTGATTAAGGCCTTCTCCCCAATGTGTACGGACGGCGGGGAGGAACAAAACCTGGAGGGGATGTGCTATCAGGCCTCCCAAAGGGGACAATATCATACACACGGGGGCACCCAAATGTGATGAGGCCTTCTCTGTACAGCTTATCAGATATGGACTAACCAATATGATATGAACAGCTATGTTATGTTATTAATCATGAGAGAATTATTTTGTTTAAATGCATTGTGAAAAGTGAAAGCTCTCATGGTAAGAAGAAGTTTCTAATGAAAAGAAAAGCTGTTCATTAAAGATAAAAGTTTCTGAAGTTCTGTTATGCTATAAAGGTAAAGTTTCTGATAAAAGTACAAGTTTATGTTTAAAAGTATTAGATATCTGTTTTTATGAAACGTTAAGTTTTCTGATCATGAAAGTTATAGTATTCTATGAGAAGAGGTTTATAAAGAAAGGTTTTCTTATTGGGTCAAGATGTTTCTAGTTTAATACAAAGTTGCCGAATAATTGATTTACGTTAAAATGATTATTTTTGTAATGAGAATATATGTGGTGACTTTGTAGAAAATGAAAGAAATTTAATCCAAAAGGTTTGGTAATGTTAACTTAATAAGAAAAGGAGAACAATTATTTTCTATGAAGAGCGTATAAGCTATTATGAACAGTATAAAATACTATGCATGAAAAGATGTTCTCCTATTCAAATATTCATAGAATGAAATGATCTGATTTACATGCATCCTTATTGAATTCTCATATATCTTACCTTTACTGAGCTGTGTAGCTCACCCCTTCCACTCTTTCAGTTAACAGGTTTTATTTTGGAGCAGAGGGAGCCTTAGTCGAGTTTGGAAGGAGCTGGTTTTAGTTTTATATGTATAGATCCTAAATTAGCAATTTGATGTTTAGCTTTTTAGTATTGTGTATTTTAGGATCTAAGGAAAGTTGTATACCTTAAAGTATTAAGAGATGTTTTATGTGAAAGTGTGGAAATTAAATGATTGGTGGATTATGTTATATTTCGAGTATAGTGTAGATGCTCTGAATGTCAAGTGAAATGTTATACAATTTAAGTAAAGAAACAAGGATTTAAAGAAAGAAGAAAGTTTTTGTAAAAGTTTTGAAAAAGTTAAGTTGGTTCTTGTTAATATCAGGTTTAGGCTTGATATTAGCATGCCGGTCATGGTCACAAATCCGGGTACCGGGTTTGGGGCGTGACAGGCTGTCACTGAATGTAAGGAAGAATGACAAGTTGCATGGTTCAGGTACCCCATGGAAAATTGTGTTTCCCTTTGTTATTTGGATCATTTGGAAGAGTAGAAATGATATCGTTTTCAATAGGAAAGGTCAGAGTCCTAAATTGGTATTGGATATTGTGTATCAAGCTAAGGAGTATCTTCATTGTGTGGCTACTCCAAGATTGCAAACACGTAGAGTCTTAAGAAGCATTCGATGGGAGAGACTTGAGCATGGGTGGAGGAAGCTGAACGTGGATGGGGCTTGCAATGAGCTTCATGGTCTGGTTGGTTGTGGGGGAGTGGTAAGGAATGAGGATGGGCAGTGGGTAGCTGGTTTTAGCAAGCGTATTGGGATCACTAGTAGTTTTGCCGTTGAGTTGTGGGGGCTGCGTGAGGGCCTCAAACTGTGTTGCAACCTAAATGTCCGCTATCTTGAAGTCGAGATGGATGCCAAGTCCATTGTTGAGGTGCTTCAGAATGCAGGTTATGTTAACTATGTTATATCCCATATTTTAGATGACTGTAGGCAACTGATTAAACGGTTTCAAAATGTCCATATTAAGCATTGTTTCCAGCAAGCTAATCAATGTGCTAATGGCTTAGCTAGGATGAGCTTTAGTTTGATTGCTGATTTCCTTATTTATGATAGTCCGCCTGTGGACATTTTAGATGTTTTTGAGGGAGACCTCAATGGGATGTACTTCAACAGGATATGTCCTGAACCTTGCTTTGGTGCTTAGTTTTTAATGCTATCGTTGTTCATCAAAAAAAAAAAAAAAAAAGCACATCAAGGATTTATTATAAGAAAAAGAAAGGAAAAAAAGAAAATAACATGTTTTTTTTTTTTTTTTAAGAGAAGAAAAAAAAAATGTCAAGGATTTAGGATACATATATCAATAAGTTCAGCTTGATGTTAATTTGATGATAATAAATTGGAACTTGTGATTTTACATAGTTGTCGTAACTAAATATCTAAAATGTAAGCTACAAAAAATTACAAGCTAACATGGAAGTGAATATAAATCATATGATGCTAATTGGTGTCACCTCATCCACATATATGAAGAGTGAAAGATAGATAGGAATGAGGTGCAGTGGATATGGCGGCGACGATAATAAATAATGTTTGAAAATTTTCTTTTTGGGTGATCTTTTTTTATGAACCTTTTTGGGTGATTGGTAGAATAGGTATTATTTAAGCAATATATTATACTTTACAAGACATTTCCATAGTAATACGAATAACTTTTTTTTTTTTTTTTTTTTTGATAGAAATGATATGAATATCAATTTGGTATAGACAGTTCTTCTCAAAAAATTTAGTATACATTTCCATAGTAATACGAATACCAATTTAGTATATATAGACAATAAAGCACGATGGAACAGATATATAACCGTAATAGTGAAAATCATATATTTGATAAATAATAAATGACTACTCTCTTAAAAGTTGTCAATTTCAATAAATAGTAGATCAATACAAAGAACCATACAAGTAGCCAGAGTTAAAATTTATCAAGAAAAAAAATGAGAAAAAAAAAAAAAAAAATCTCAACCTCTTTCCAGGTCTGCTGATCTTGTTTGTAAATAATTACCTCAAGTTCAAATTCAATTCCTCTATCTTCAAACTCAAGTTGAATTCAAAACATCATGTAGTCATTAATATACTTGACGCATGGCAATTTCTAGGCAATCTGGTCTTCGTTCCAAACATCTGAAAGTATGTAGGCGGCTTTTCACTTACGTCTTTTGCTGAAATTGAAAAGCTAATTAAATCACCAATATTGGTGATGTCATTAGACTATAATATTATGGTTCATGTTCAAATTAGTTGAATCTTCTTAGATAAATCCAACCGAGTCTGGCATCAGGAAATTATATATTTATATGGACAATGACAGCTTACGATTAAAATTAATTTTTCTAGCCAAAAACAAAGATTACATAAAAAAGTATTTAGTCAATTAATAAGGATGCATTCCAGCATCTGTTTGACTTATTAATTATTTCGCATGCCTAACTTTCATGATTTATTATAATAGAGCATATATGTGTGTGTTCGGTGCGCATTTTGATTTAAATAAAAATATGAAATTCCATAATACGAAGTTCCCTTCTTTTTAGTTACAAGGTTTCATTTGAATTTTTTTCTTAAAAAAAAGTTCCATTGGAATTATATTTCTTTTTTGATAATTTGATAGTTAAAGAAATAAAATTTGCATCTCATACGTCAACGTTGAAAATACCTAAAATATTAGTTGAATGACAACTGTTTATGACTCTTTGAATCTTTTTTTTTTTGAGAAACCACCCCAGGAAGAGAGGGGGGAAGACTCTTTGAATCTTAATAGTGAGAAAACAGTTTTGCAAGTCGGGAGAGAAAAAAGGAATCAATTATTATAGACTATCATTTGGAAAAAGGCTGTATCGGCTTTAGACCTTGTGGTGGCTTGGGCTTTGCTAAAATGCTACATAAACTTGAGAGTGGCCCAATATATCCCTCAATCCTACCTAATGGCACAAAGTCGTCATCCACTGCTGCATTAATTGAATCAATTATTTTTCTGTTCTGATCCCTTCGGGATGGACGATTTTTTTGGGTCTAGGTTATGGATAGACAACCCTAATTCTACCATTTTTCTCTTTTTATTTTATTTTATTTTATTTTTTATTTTATAGCTAATTCCTCAATCCTTGCATTCATTGTTAGTAAATGGTCATTAATTCCTTTCAACTCATATAGTGCAATTATTCATTACAACTATACAGGATCAGAGCATTAATTCCACATGCACATGTATGCGCGCGCACAAAGACAGATCCATAAATTTGCTCGCAAACTTATGTAGGAAGATTAGTTATTATCCTCACTTGCATTATAGCATTAGTTTTAGAAAAATGCCTAATCTATATGTTGAGACTTAATTTGTGTTGAGCCACTTGTCAGTCGTTGGAGGACTTTAACATGTTAGATGCGAATTTGTTTTTGACAGTTAAGCCTTAAAACTCGATACCGTTTCCAAGTAAAACCAATGTCTATCAATGCCTTTAAGACTACAGAAGAAATAAAAACCCAAAACTCAAGAGAGAGAAAGTACGAACAATAAAGAAACTTTGATTTATATTCAACGATAAAATAAATAGCATAGGTCCAACAACAAAATGAAAATAGAATAGTGAGTGTTAACAATAAGTTAAAACAAAATGGTCTTTGAATTGTAACTTGTGGGGTCCGTTTGTGTGGGTTGTTGTCCTCCATGTTTAGAGGCTGCTTCGGCTAAGGTCTTTGTTCTTTGTGAACTGTTTGTTTGTTAATAAAGTCTTTTTTTTCAGCCAAAAAAAAGAAAAAAAGAAAAAAAAAGAAGAAGGTTAAAACAAAATAATGTATGTTCATAAAATGGTTTTGACTTGGGGTCTATTTGGGATCCGCTTATTTTGTTGAAATTGAAATTTTTTTTGCTGAAAGTACTATAGATAAAGGTAATAGTTAGCTGAAATAGTACAGTAAGACCCATGAATAGTACCAAAAACTGCAGTGAGGTCCATAAATAGTAGCAAAAATAAATTGAATAGTAAAATAAGTTGACTTTTTAATTTTTACCAAACACACACTTACTAAGTTACTAATTACTGTAGTTGCTTCTTCTAAAAAAAAAAAAAGTAGTTACTATAGTTGCAAGTCGAGAAATATCAATAAAACATACAAGTTGTTGGTAGCAAAAACTATGAGAAATGTGTATAAGTAGTAGATTACGTAAACCAGAATAAGTTCTTCTGTGATCATTTTAGATTAAAGAGGTAAACATGAGTTTGATGGAGGGCGGGATTGTGTATTGTTGTGAAGGGTTAATAAACTTAAATAATATAATTTCAACTATAATTTAGTTATCTATTGTTAACATAGATTTGCGAAAGACTAAAAAAATTAATCGTGATGTTCACTTTATATGAGGAAAAATAAGTTAATTAAGTAGCTATTGAACAAAATCAAGCTTGTTTGACAAGAAAATAAACTAAATTTGAACATGTAATTTAGATTAATAATGATAATTTAATGCGTAATTGTGGTTGGCTTGTTTACCCCTCTACCTGCTAGATCCTACAATTTTAAATCTTTCTCTTTATCTAACTGCACTTTTGCATTTTCCTTGCCTCCTTCAAGATTACTGAAAACAATAAAAGATAAAATGTGAAATGAGAAATGAGACAAACATCAGAATGGGAGATGAGAAGAACCAGAGAGCATTTTTTTTTTTTTTTGGCTATGAACCAGAGAGCCTGTTATGTGAAAGTTGTTAGTTCCAAAAATATAAAGCAATTAATAGTTTGGTGTCTTAATAATATAGAATGGCTGTCTTTAATATATACGTATTACAATTGGGTTCAGCACCAGAACTAACTTCTGTGAATGAGCACCAATGACTTTAATAAAGATGACTGTAAATAAGCATAAATGTCATTTTTAAGAGAAAAAAATTTTTATTTTTATTTTAACAATCATCAATGAACTTATATTTATATGTCCGACAAAGGCCTCCATATTCAACGGGCAACCACTTGGGAGATTGTTGAATCATCAACCGAACAAATTTCTAGCTGCAATCTGGAGTTGTATTCATCATCTTCATCTCTTTTCGTTGAAAATGCAGGCTTTTTAGGAATTGTCACAGCCACAGTTTCATTTTTTAGCATTGAGGAAACTTCCAACATTTACGGCCTATCAATTGCGTTTTCCTGAACACATAAAAGAGCTATGTGCGTGCATCGAATTAGTTTACACGATGAATTTGTATCACCTAGAGTTGGATCCATAAATTCCGTTCCTTTGCCTTCTCTCCATAGCTCATATGCCTGAAATATAGAATATTAACCATCATTTCGAAATGCAGAAATAATACTTAGCAAGAGAAAATAAATTCAAGACTTTGATCCACGTTTGTTCTAGCAATGTTTGTTAAAGTAACTTACATACTCTTGGAGGTTTAGATTCTCATCCAAGCCATAATAACAAGCAGTCTTCTTGCCACTTATGATTTGTAGAAGTAGAACTCCAAAGTTATAAACATCATATTTAGTAGAGTATAAACCTTTTTGCATGTATTCAGGTGGAATATAACCACTACATTATTGGATTATGAACAACATGGTTAATTGCTTTACAAGAAATCTTGGGTTATAAAGTTTTATTTAAGTAGAGTACTTACTAGGTTCCAACAATGCGGCTTGTGTTTGCTTCTTGTTCATCTTTCTTGAAAATTCTAGCCATGCCATAGTCTGAGATCTTGGGCTTCATCTCTTCATCCAGTAAAATGTTACTAGCTTTCAAATCTCGGTGAATTATTATCATTCTTGAATACCCTTGAAGATATAAAAGCTCTTGAGTTACCCCTTCAATAATGTCAATGCATTTTCTCCAATCCAATAGGTATCGTCTGTCAGGGTCTATGACAAATTAGATAAAGAACAATTAGTTATACACTCATATTGGGGCTAATAAAGCACTAAGATGTGAAACATTGCATTTAACATATATTAGTAACTATAATTGGTAGATGAAAGATATCAAACCAAAGAGGTAGAAGTCCAAGCTTTTGTTCAACATGTACTTGTAGATTAGCATTTTTTCATCCATTTCAATGCAAAATCCCTAAAACTTGCACATGATTTACATGTAGTAGTTTTGCAGTGAGCATAACCTCATTCTTGAACTCCTTAATTCCTTGTGTGGACGTTTTTGAAAGTTTTTTCATAGCTATTTCTTTTCTATTTGGTAACACACCTTGACAAAACAAAGACACCTATGAATGGTATCTTTCACCTAATAAGAAACTTCAAGACATTTAATGATGATAAAAGAGTAATGCTAGAAACAATGCCAGCTCAATAAAGTTTAAAGCCTAAGGGGACAAATTTAAGCAAATTTTTTTGCATATATAATTATCAATTAAAAAATAATCATTTTATCCTTTTATATTATAATTTTGGGAAAGACAAAATTACCATTTTGGGGTCCACTTTTTACCATTTTGGTCCCTATATTTTGGGTCATTTTCAATTTGATCAATACTTTTTTCTAACAGTCAATTTGGTCCCTACATTTTCTTAACAGTCATTTTGAAATTGATCCCAAAATATGGGAACCAAATTGACTATTAGGAAAAAGTATTGACCAAATTGAAAATACCCAAAAATGTAGAAATCAAAAGGATAATTTTGCCTAAAATATACCATAAGAATGGTTTTATTTTAAAAATTTTTCATATAGGAAACCGGTGGTCCCAACCTTTGGCGACTCTATTCTACTCCCTACCCATGGGACACATTGGAAATCCCGTAGACCAATAGTATGGTGGATGAAACTTGGAACCTCTGGATATAAGACATGTCCTTTAAGTCCATTGAGCTGAAGGGTGGCTTTACATTGAGCTCAAAATGTTCATATGAACAACCTGACTTGAAAAATGATTTATATACATGTTTATTTTAAAACTAATGTGTTTTCTTTACCTTAAAAAAATATTGAACACCGTGACTTAAGAATCCCAAGAATTTGGGTTCAACAAAAATAATATTGTCCCCCCAAACATAATGTTTATCCCCTTAAACAATAAAAATAAATAAAGCCCAAATAACAATAATAAAAATTAGCTCAAATAATAGCTAAAATAGCCCAAACAACAACAAATGAACAAAACATTGAACAATAATGCTCATTCAAAAACAAAAAATAAAAACCCTAATCATTCAGATTCATAACTCATTCAATCCATTCCATAAAAATAATTTATAATAATTTTTTTCCTAAGAAAGGTATTAACAGAGATACTATGGTCGTGAGTTCTCTTCAGCAACACTGGCAACTCTGTTCTTATTAGCTTTGTTGTCGTAGTAGCTATGCTTTTCTTGGCAGCTCAACTCATAATGGTAGTAGGTATGATTCATTGCTCTATGCATCTCTCTCTCTCTCTCTCCGTTTTTCTCTTCTCTATCATTATTTCAGAATCTCTCTCACTTTATTACCGTCATTTCAACATTCTCAGTGCTCACCTTATCTCTCATTAGTCATTTTTTGCCTTTTCATATTCTTAGTAGAATGAAATTGTAAAACTTAATGTATTTGTAATTTTTTTTTTGTGATGTCAATATATTTAAGTTCTTTTTTTATTTCATTTTGTATAATTTAAGTTGTCTTAACAGCTATTCTAGAAAAAAAAATAATTCTAGAGCAGCTACTAATTGAGCCCAGCATCCAAGTGTCTCTATATAGACCAATGATTTTATAGATAGATTCATGTTTTTGCCAATTTGTTTAGTGTGAAAAATGAAGCCCCAGTAGTGATGTTGGGCAATGCCACAATGTAGAGTCTAACAAAAGTTTACCTTGTATACGGGTAGACGTGGCAAAATGGGTGGGTTGGATCGGGTTTGAGTTGGGCCAATCGGGTTTGCAGGTCAAACGGGTTGCGGGTCAAAACGGGTCATTTTTAAACAAGTTAATCGGGTTGCGGGTCGGGTCGGGTTTACCCGTATTTTTCAAACAATTTTTTTTTTCAATTACAAAAACAAATCAATGACAACCTGTTTAGAGAGAAAGAATAAAATTAATTAAGCAAATGAATTGCACTTAATGCCACTTGTTAATATCCTTCCAATTCTGATAGTTTTGAGCATGACAAAAATTATTTATAGTCATAAATTCATAATGGAAAAAATCTTCAATGTTAATAGTTCACTGTCAAAATGCATATGATTACAAGTTTATATCTTCAAAAAGAGATAGATCATAAAACAAACAAAACAAGTAAGCCAGCAAAGTAGAAAGTTATCGGTCTTCTTAAGTGCACATGTTTTTGTTGCATTTAAAATAATAGTAAAGTTAGATTACTTAGAAAGATAAACTAAACAAAAAAAAGATTTAAAAATAAACATAACATATTAAGTAAAGAAGAATAAGTAAATATTTTATAAAAATTACACCTCAATCTCAATCTACTCAACGTTGGTAGCAGATTCAGCATTGCAAATATTTATACTTGCAAATTGTAGCTCAAGTTGGCCAATTTTGTTAGCATCTTCATCTATAATAAAATATTTTAATATAACTTAATGTACCATGAAAGCAAATCAATAAAGAATTAAAATTGTATAATTATGACTATAAAAAACGTAGCTTCAAATCCATATAACCAACTTTTAGTACATAATGTAGCTTCCACATTCTCAGGTAAAAGATATGATCGATACGGAGTAAGAATTTTTTTTCCCAACTGGGAAAGGAAGCTTTGTGGTTCACTGGTTTGGTTTGACTCAACTTTTTCAAGTTTGCCATTTGTGGCTTTGTGCATTGTAACATTGTTCATTTGTTTGTGCTTTAGGCTTTGGAGTTTGGACAATGGACTACAGTTCAGCTTAGTTGAATGAGAATTTTTTTTTTTAATGGTTGTCTACTTGTCTTGACTCTTGAGTCACTTGATAGCCTTGGCCTTTATGTTGTGTAATGTGTTAAGGACCTTTTGTCTTGTCTGATGGCAATTGATTTGGCAGGCAAGCACTGAAGCTAGGCTAGCAGCTAGCTTCTCAAAAAAAAAAAAAAAAGCTAGGCTAGCTAGCTTTTATTGGTAGTCATTCTCACTAATATATAATATATATTGATTATTAGTTTTGGTACTTTGTGCTTTATGCACTTAGTATCAGGACGTAATTTAAATAATTTTTTAGCGAATTTTTTTAACAGGTCAGGTCACGAGTTATCCGGGTCGGGTCGGGTCGGGTCAGGTCGGGTCACGGGTCAACCCGTTTTTGCTTCGGGTAAAAAAAATCGAGTTCGGGTCAGGTTTTTTCAGGTCTAGTCAGGTCGGGTCAGAAAATTTTAACCTATATTGCCATGTCTATATACAAGGCCATAACCTCCCTCTCCAAGTTTTTTTTTACATTGAAAATTTATCTATAGCTGCCTCAATGTCGACTAAACTAAAGACTTGCAAATCAAGAACACTACTCTCCGAATCCCCTGTAGTTGCTATACAATTAACTTCAGACTCTAATTCTTTAGCTGTAACCACCATTCCAAAATTGAAAAAAAATTAGAATAAGAACAGAGAAAAGGCCCCGAAATTTCAATTCCTCAATCATGGTAATTAGCTAATTATAAGAAAATCCTTTTAACTAAGGGGGGAGCTACACACATGGCCCCCCAATTTTTTTTTTTTTTTTTTTTTTTTTTTTTAATTTCCTTTATATATAATTGTTTTAACATTTTTGAAAATTTAGCATACAAAAATAGGAGTCCCCCCCCCCCCTCAAAAAAAATTTGACTTAGTCCAATCATTTTCTTAAAAAAATAATTGGTCGAATAGTTATAGAAACAATCTTTTATTTTTCTCAAATTTTTATTGTAAAATGTGCTCTTATATCTGTTAATTTTTTTTTTTTTTTTTTTTTAAATTTGGCATCAAACATGTTTGGATCTATCTTTTTCAACCCATTATGTGGTGATTAAACAAGTCATTAACTTATTAAAAAAATCTTGTGACAAAAACCATGCAAAAAATGTCTCTTTAGTTGCCACATAATAGGTTAGAGCAAGATAGTTTTAAATATGTTTGGAGCCAAATTTGTTCCTCCATGTTTTAGATCATTCATGTTTTTGAAAATTT
This sequence comes from Quercus robur, assembly GCF_932294415.1. NCBI lineage: Eukaryota > Viridiplantae > Streptophyta > Magnoliopsida > Fagales > Fagaceae > Quercus > Quercus robur. Next base: position 86,597,934 of record NC_065535.1, read on the forward strand.
CATTAGTTCAATTGAAATATTTTTTACTCACTTTGGTATACAATTTGATCATTTGTATTGAAAATCAAAATTTTTAAAGAATTTGACTATGGAAATGGTAAAAGATGAATTTTATTTTATTCTATGAAAGATTGTCATCAAATATAATTTTGATAGATAATATTAAGCTTTTTGTGTGTCTGTGGGTATGTAACTTATCAAGTAAAAAAGTGTGTGTATATGTGCGTGTGTGTGTGTGTGTGTGTGTGTGTGTGTGTGTGGGGGGGGGGGGGGGGGGATTGTCTTGACTAATATATTAACGTCGCAACTCAGCATCTCTAAATAAAAATTCTTGGCTCCACCCCTGTTTTAACTATAGATGGTAAATGGTAACACACTTTCTAGAGAAAAGTTACCTTTGAATGTGAGTATTCTCATTCGTAAGTACTGTATTGCAAGGCCTAGTAATAGAGAAGTGGTAATAGTTGTAGTCAAAGCGATCACCAATAGTCGCCACTTGGACTTGGGTCGTCCATTATTTTTTTCCTCTTGAGCTGACAACGCAAACTCATTAATTTAATGAGAGATTAATATGCTAAGATCTAAAAAGCTATCTCATTTATATATGAGAATTGCTACATTTACAATATTTTTACAATAAATTCTAAGTGATAAGTTGTTACTGACTATTACTAGTTGACATAAAAGTAATATCAATGGTGGGCACAAATTAGAATTAGTTGTAACTTGCTACTTCGAATTTATTGCAAAATTGTTATAAAAATGTTGTTGACATAAGCTCCATTTGAGAACAACTTATTTAGCTGAATCTGAAAATTTTTTGTTGAAAATGCGCTAAAGTATGCTTGTACCTTAAAAAAATTGAAAATGTAAAAAAAAAAAGACATGAAAAAAATGAGGCTTTAAAAAAATGTACATTAAAACTAAAAACTAAGCTTACAAGCTTATGCCATTGGTAGTATTACTCTTTTGAGCCTTAAATGAACAAATAGACTCTAAGAGCATTCTCGTCAGCTTTCTCAAATGTGCCAAATGCTAAATATTTGGCACATTTGGCACACCAAACACAAAAACGGACCCTCATCAGGTGTGCTAAATGTCTCAAAATTTTGAGACATGCTACAGTACGCTCTCAAATATGAGAGCGTACGGACAGAAATGCTATTTTAGTTTTATAATTTTTTATTCTCTTTTCTCTCTCCTCTCTCATCACTTTCTTCTTTTCTCTTCTTTCTCATTTTGCCTCGGAGTCTCAAACACCAAACCTCTCCAACCCACTTCAATCACTCTTTTTTCTTCTCACTCTTGTTGGTTTTCTCTCTTCCTCTCAGCCTCGCCGCGCCGCCTCCTCGACTTGATGCTGATCTTTGTTGCTATGGTTTGTTTGTTTGTTTGTTTGTTTTTTTTTTTTTTTTTTTTTGCAGTGATTTGATACCCGGTTCGGCAGTGGGTGGGTTGAGATAGTGATGGGCGGATCAGTGGTGGTGGGTTGCGATGAGTAGATTCAATGGTGGGTGGGTCGGCTGGTGATGGGCGAATCAGTGGTGGTGGGTTATGATGTGCGAATTCAGTGGTAGGAGGGCCGGCCTATGGATGGGTTCCAAAGGATGGGTCGGTAGTGGATGGGTGGGTTGGCGGTGGGTGGGTTGGCAATGGCAGTGGGTGGGTCGGAAGTGGGTGGGTTGGCGGCGGCAGTGGGTGGGTGTGTGGGATGCGGTGGGTTGTGTTTTTTGTTTTTGTTTTTTTGTTTTGGTGGTTGTGATTCGAGTGATTGTGGGTTGATTTTCATAGGTTGTGATGGGCTGATGTTGGTGGGTGGTGGTGGTTGTGGGTTGATTTTGGTGGTTTTGTTTTTTTGTTTTTTCTGGTGGTTGTGGCCGCAACAATTTTTCTAGTAGTGTTTTATTTTTATTTTTTATAAGGTGGTGTTGGTGGACGTGGGTTTGTGCTGGTGGTGGCTGTTGGTGTTGTTGCGGCAGTGGTTGTTGGTGGCAGTGCTAGTTATGTCGTTGTTTGTTGTTGTTGATGATGATGATGAGGAGGAGGAGGAGGAGGGTGATATATTATTTTAATGTGTTGGAAATATTATTTTAATGTATAGAATTGGAGAATAGAATATCTGATAAATGTTATGTTGTAAAATGATGTGCTAAAATAATATAGTAGGTTTTTGGTATATCAAAATGGCATTTTTTATAGAACAGCTGATGAGAATGCTCTAATATCAAATTCCAAGTGCAAGATGGATTCTGATAGGCTAGGTTGGAAAAAGTCAATGTTGGTCAAAGTCAAAGTCAATGGTATAGTCAACAATTTGATCTTGGTTCAACGATTTTGTCCAATGGTTTAGTAATGAGCAGATTCAGGATTCAGATCTAATCGAGTCATGTATTTGGGTTAAGAGCATTCATATTGATGGAGCTACTTTTTTAGTTATTTGACACCACAAAAAGTCACTTTATTTATTTTACATTTTCACATTACAAAACATTCAATATTAGTGGTTTTATTTTAGCTTTTAACACAATAAAATAATATAAACACTACAATAAAATAATATTTTATTCAACTACCAAAACACAATCACAACCACCATCAAAGCCATAGAAATCATTGCACAGCCATAACCCCACCACTGTAACCAGTACCCATAAAAAACCAATGAAGAAGAACAAAAAAAGAAAGCAGAAAAACTAGAAAAAAACAAGCAGATCGACAACAACCTAGATCAGAAACACAAATCGAGAAGCCGAAACCCACAGATCAACAACAACCAGCAAAAACCCAGCCCGAAACACAAACCGAGGGGTTGAAAACCCACGTCCAAAACATAAGAGAGAGGCCAAAACTCATGCCCGAAACACAAACTCAGCCCGAAACGCAGACCTGAAACACAAACACAGCTAGAAACTCAGCCCGAAATCCATGCCGAAACACAAGCACAAACGCAGAAAACAGAGAAGAAAGGCCGAGATGGGTCAACGTGGGTAAGCTTGGGACTTGGGGCTTCGGGCTTGGGTCGGCGGCGAGGGTGAGATGGGTTAGCGTAGGTCGGCGGCATGGGGCAGGGGAATTGGGCCGGTGAGGAGTGGAGGAAGAAAGAAAAATAAAATGCGATGGAGTATGGGTCAATGGCAATGGCTGATTGAAGCATGAGTCATCGGCGATGGGTCTGTGGCGACTGGGCTAGTGTAGATCGGCGTGGAGGAAGAGAGAAGCAGATGGAGAGGGAGTGAGGAGAGAGACACGGAGAAACAAATGAAACGCAGGAAGAAGAGGAAGAAGAAAAATGAGAATAAAAGAAAGAATACAACTTAGTAAAATAATCAAAAGCACACAAATAATTTTTTTTTTTTTAATACTTTTTAGCTATAGTGCATAATCACTTTTGGTTGTGCACTGTAGTTGTGGAGTAAAAAAATATGGTTTTGGCTCCACCATTGTAAGACACATGTTGGTATTTGGTGGTGTTAAAAATAACAATATAGCTATTTAGCACTACTAATACGGATGCTCTAAGTCGACTCAAGAGAGGAAAGAAGTAATTGATGTGACTGATCATGAGAGTGACACATGGCAAAATGCTTTTTGTGGTGACATCACATATCTAAAACAACGCATGCAATGTGTGTTGTGTGTACGTGAGAGAAGTAGTTTTAGGATTACAAATTATTCTATAATTTTTTTGTTACAATTTTAACATGGTAGATTGTAAATTAACTATCACTTAAATAAGAATTCATAATTTTTTTTTTTACCAATCACACTCTACCAAATCACAATTATAATAAGAAATTGTGAAAAATGATATGATCCTAGACTTTTCCGTGTGATAGCACGAACAGAGAGTTTGACAGCGCTTGAGGCTCATAGTAGGAAAGACAGTGCGTGATAAGGGATCTATTGTATTTATTAGTGTAAGCGCGTGGGAAGACGTGGTGGTGCATCAAAGTGCGTGTGGCATGTGCATTGGCACTCCGAGACTCTTGGCCGCTAGTGGAAGGTTGGTTGAGATTAATTTTTCTAGTTTTTATAAATTGGTTCAAGGCATTCTTTATAGTGATGGCGGTGAGGGGCTCGTGGACTTTGGACGTTGGTTTTTGAGAGAGCTAGCTTTAGATCTGGGATGGTAGATGGTGATGTTAGCTTCGTCGACGAAGATGAGAGCGACTGTGGCTTGTTGATCTAGCGACAATGTTGGAGTGAATGGAGTCGCCAATATGTTTGGAGAGACAGTGATGATGTTGTAGCTTGCCTGGGTTCCCAAATTTGGTTGTGCTATGGAGGAATGTGATGGAGTTGTTTGTGTAGTTGAAGAATTTGGAAAATCTTTTGGGAGATTGATAGGAAACTGAGATGGGCTTTTGTTGGGGGAGATTAACACTTTGATAAACTTTCAATTGAGTAATTAAAATAATATATAGGAACACCACTTAACCTAAAAGACTTAAGCCTTTAAGTTTGGGCACAACTATATTATATCAACCATTGTCACTTAAAATTCTTATTCCATGTAGGACTTTATTCATATATGTATTTTCAATATTCTCTCCCTTACGCGTGAGTATTTTCCTCTTTGTGGGTTTTGATCAAGTCTTACTTGCTCCTTCAATGCCTATGGACTTTTTCTATCACCAGCACATCATCCATCGACCTCTCTTATGCCATCCATGGGAACCACATGTCAACCCCATATGCTCATCTATGGGAGTCGGCCTGTACATTCCTGTCTATTGGAACTACATGCTTCACCGTAATCTAGCACCATTAACAATACTCCTTTGTGTTGGGTTGTTCTCCTTGATTATTTGTGTGGGCCCTTTAGGCTTGCTATGTCCCCATAAGGAAAGGGACCTTGAACACCTTGCCATCTTCGCTGCACATTACTTGAACTCTAATACTACTTGAAAGGTAGAAAACACCTTGGAGATCCTCCAATTGAGTAGTTAATATAATATATAGGGACACCACCTAATCCAAAAGACGTAAGCCTTTGAGTTTGAGCCCAACTATGTTATATTAGCCACTCTTTCTTGACATTTATATTGAATGTGAGATTTTATTTACACATGTATTTCCAACAGCTATGTTTGTGGAACATAATAACAAAACTTGTGAAAGATAGAAGCAATTGGCCACATGAAAGTTAATTAAAGTGAAATAGGAAAATATTATAGTGAGAATTGTAGTGAAAGCGGAAGCAAAAGTGAAAGATCTCGAATACACAAAATTATATAGTTCGGCCTGAATGCCTATTTCTTCTGAGGAAGCTCCTAACAGCTACATTGTTACCATATGATCAATTCGATAGATACTAGGGGAAATATAGAGATTAAAAACTTGGCTTAGGTGTACATAAGCTTACAGCATACTTGGGCCATCACATAATTTACAAATAAACCCATATATCTTTAACTGGAAGAACTAGCAATTGAAGTCTTAATCTGTTTCCAAGTCAGGCCAATGATCCATGAATGACCATTTCACGTCTTTTCTCACATAGAATTACAACCCGCCATCTATTTGAGCCCACCACAATACAAAGAAGAGAGTGAAATTTTCAAGAAATTTTCCATTCTCATAGACTTGGTGCCCGTTTGGATTGGGCTTATTTCCTGCGTGTCTGCATTTTCAGCCTTTTTTTTTTTTTTTTTTTTGACATGCTACTTTCATGTTGTGTCTGTTAGTGGGTTCCATGCACTGTGCACGGACCCACCACCTCTTTGACCAGCAAGCATTTTATGTGGGAATTGGCTTGTCAATGGGTCCGGTGTACTATTCATGGGACCTACAAATCTCACTTTTTAACAACTTTTTCATTAAAAATAGGTCACACGATACTATTCACACATTTAAAAAAAAAAATTGCTACAATGTTTTCAATTTTCAATTTTCAACAAAATAAGCTGTATCCAAACGAACCCTTACTATTAAACAAAAGATCAATAGTTAAGCTCATGTGGACCTTTTCTAAAAGTTCTCATGATAAACTTCACTTGACTGGAATTCAATTATTTGCAACTAAGAAAAAAGAGAAGAAACGATAAAGATTATATGAATGATTGAACAGGGTAGGCCATCGACATCTTGACAAGCCTTAGCCAAAATTGGACATTAGCCTTGTTTAGGGACGGAGCTAGGTGGAGGCCCAAAGGGCCCCGGCTCCACTGACCTTATAAGGCCTCGATTGATTAGAGTGAAAATAGTGAGAATAAAAAATGAAAAAAAAAAAAAAAAAAATTGGAGAGAAGATGGATAAATAGCGTGTTTGGTAATTGGGAGGGAGATAGATGAAGAAAATGGTGATGCTTAGCTATTTTTTCTCTCTGGACCCACCAATCTCAATCTCCCCAAAATGGGGAAAAAATAAGAACAAAAATGATGAGCAAAATTTTGGACTAAAATACTGACCGGCCAACACTCACTTCTTTGAACGTTTCTTGCTTTGCTTTTTTTTTTTTTTTGGTCCATTTGTTTCTTTTATTTTTAACCATCAGTTTTGGTTTCATTTTTTAATGATCTATTCCTTTCTCTCTTTTTTCCCCATCAATTTTGGCTTTTTTGTTTTTATAGGCGTTATTTGTTTTTTAATTTATTTATCAGTTTTTGTGTTAAATAAAAAAAAACAATATTGGGTTATTGAATTTCTTGTGCTTTAATTTTTTTTTAATTTTTTATTTATAAATGAAATGCCCATTCTTATATAATCTTTTAATAAAAATATAATGTATGATTTTTATTATTATTTTATCTAATAGGGACATATGGTAAATTTATACAAACTATATTTTTCTATTCTCTTATTTTCCAATTCAACCAAACTAAAGAGTTTTCCATCACTCCACTTTTCCACCCCTCCAATTAATCAAACGATGTGAGGGAAAATTAAAATCTTTTCTATTCCTCCACTTTTCCATCACTTTGCTCATTTTCTATCATCCCACTTTTTCATCCCTTAACCAAATGGACCCTAAGAAAAAAATAAATCAAGTAGTTGTATTCTCTACAATTTCATATTTGGGGCCCCTGTTCCAAAAATCTTGGTCCCCGTCCCCTATAGTTTTACATTGATTTCATTGGAAGAACATTTGTATCAATTTTTATAAAATAGTATAAAACCCCAAATGTTGGCCCATTGACTACAAAATACGCTCACATCAGTCTATATATTATTGTACAAAAATATATTTATTCTATAGTTGCTGTGTAAATTTATACAGTTATTGTAGCTATGCAAATGAAGTTTTTAGAATTATTAAGATGGAGGGTAGTGGTTTTTTTTGTAGAGGAAGAGAGATATATGATTTGGGATAGTAATAAAAAAAAATAATAATGAAATAGTATCTTAATAAAATGTAGTATAAAATCAATAATCTTATGTGAGATGTTTTAAAAAATAAGTATATAAAATAGAAAAAGTAAATAAATTTTTATGCTAAAATAGACAATAAATTTTGTATGAGTTTATGTAGATGCTCTAATGTACGTGGTAAGGAAAAAAAAAAAAATGATGTTTTGTATTTTTGTCATTGTTAATAGTTTGTTTTTTTTTTTTTTTTTTAAGAATCAAATTGAATCAACTTTTATTAAAAGAAAAATTAACTGTAATTTGTTAATACTAAATAAAAGCTTATTTAACATTTTTTTTTTTAGCTTATACTTTGACTCCCCTGACTTCAAATCCCTGACTCCATCATCATTGGTTATCAATGCACTGAAAACAACATGCTTACCTAGTCAATAATCTTTCTTCCTTAATTCAAGTCTTACTGATATTATTTGATTATTTAAAAATGAGGGCTATTATATTACCTTTCTGAAAAAAAGAGAAATTAAAATAATATAGAATATAGCAAGAGTGCAGCATCTCCTACCTGCTGAAGAAAGTACCCAATTGTCATCATATGGGATTTGCCACACAAAGTAACCAAGTAGCTTCTTCTCCCTGGCATAAGAAACCTTAATTCTGACAACTTCAACATCATCAAAGCCAATCCAATTAGATTTACTACATATGTAGCATTATACATTATAGCAGCCCCGGGTCTGAGAACATAACCCTTGATATCATTATGGCACATGGCTCCCCCATCGGTTGAAATGGCAGCTGGACCTGTAGCTAGTGCACCTATTGCGTTGTCGTTTGGGTTCTTTAGCCTCCATGCATAACCATAGAAAGGCAATCCTAAAACCAACTTGCTAGCTGACAAGCCGCTCCCAATCCATGCACCAATACCATAATCCGTGTTATGAGCCTGTCTCGATGGGTCATATAAGGCGGCATGAGCACCCGTATAATTTGACAACTTGGGCGTATAGTAGTCATATGCCAGAACATGCACCCAAATTCCAATCCAAGTCATTCCGAATAAAGTCCACAGGGAAAGAAACATTAACATCTATGTCTGGTGAGTATTGAACAGCAGCAGTCAAAATCAATTGTTTCTGGTTTGAATTTTTGGCCTCAGAATTTACAGCGGTTCGCTACTCTTGAAAGAGTAATCCCATGTTCTTCATGTTGAGGAATGTGTGTGCCGAAACCCAACAAAGGTCTAAACCTTGGAAGCCATAAAGCCTGGCCATCTTTATTGAAGAGTCAATGAAAGATGTTCTGTAAGTTTCCTTGCTGACCATGTACGCAAGGGTGGTATGGTTTACAATGGAAAGAAGGGTGGTGACTGATGGGTTCTTTTGTCTAACAGTTTTTGTGAAGGTGGAGAAGTATTGCTCATCAGTGGACGATACAGAGAGCTCGTAGGACGAAGAGTTTACATCCGCAAAAGCGCAAATAAGGTGAGTAAAGAGAGCTGAGTTTATATCTGAAATGGGAAACTTGGTGTCGGAGAACCAGTAACCTGCTTTGACCCAAGTTTGTGCATTTGAAGTCTTCAATTTTGAATAGAGAAGGATATGGAAAAGAAGAATGATAATTTTGGACATCATGTATATGTGGGTACTTGATCCTCAGGAGCAAATTAAAGGTGCATATAAAAATGACAGCATCTCATATTAATTTGTAGCCACACACGTTTGTGCAAGGAGCCAACGAGAGGATTTTGTGAGTACCTTTGATCGGTGGGATTTAATAGGGAGAAGGAGGAGAAGGGACGAAGAAGGTGACAAGTTTGGAGGCCATTGAAGAATGGCGTGGCATCTCATGCTTTGGCTGCATATGTCAAACGGTCAAAAGTTTATTTAGAAATATGATTGTGTCCCGTACATGTTGTAATCATCGTATTATATTCTTTTTATTTCTTTTTAGTGTTTTACTCTACGATATCCGCTTCTGTTAACTGTGCTCGTTATCATCAGGTTAAGATACTAATCGGTTTTTAATATAAGCAAGGTTTGAACCCCAAGTTTTTTATTCAACTATCAAACTTTTTTAATTGAGCTAACTAAAACCCACAAATCATCATATTATCTAAAAAAGAATATTAGTTTTTTCTTATATTTAAAAAAAAGTAATGAAAGACATACACTTATTATTAGTTATAACATACTCATTTTACACACTGTCAAAATGACTGAAATCCTATTTTGAAAACAGGATCAAAATAGAGTACGTACGGATTGTGCAATACAAGTGTGTAATAATATTTTTTTAATTTAAAAATTGACACATTTGTAAGATGAAGTAAAAAAATTTAATAGTTACTATCATTAACATCACTCTTTCGTTTGAGGATGATATTCTTTACAACTCTCTAAGACCAATAATTTTAGGTAAAAAAAAAAAAATGCTAAAGTTACTACTAAATTTAATGAGAAATGTTATATCTATAACACTTTTACAGAAAATCATAAGTAATAAGTTATTATTGCCTGTTATTGGTGGGTAAAAAAAAAATTTCGTGATGAGTTCAAATTAGAACAATTAATAACTTACCATTTAAGATTTGTTATAAAAATGTTATGGATGTATTACTTCTCCAATTTAATATAAGATGTATATGCAATGAGTGCCACGTTAAAAATAAACGACTTTCTTAATTACTCTTTGTGCCTTGTTTAAAAATTCACCCATTCCCTCTCTCTTGTTTATGTGCATTTGTTTTTCCCAAAAAAAAAATCACTCATTATTTTGTAAAATCTATGTAATGCAATTTGGAATATTCGACATCACTAAATTTAAGTAATATGTGATGGGGCCATTTTTTTTTCCAATTCTTTAATTTTGAAATATGCTAGAGGTATTAAAATTTTTACTGTAAATTACAGTTGTTCCCTATCCTTTACACCAAATGCCAATTTGGTCTATAATATTAATATTTCAATTGTGTCAATTTGGTCACTAATATTTTAATGTCATGTCAATTTGGTCCTTATTGTTATCTATTAGATAGAAAAATTTGATATGTCAAACGAAGTAATAAAAAATTATTTTTCCTACCCATCAACAGCCACCTATACTGCCATGTCAATTCTTTTTTTTTTTTTTTTTTTTTTAAATCCAAATTTTCTTATTCGCACATGAGTTCAAGTTTGGGGAAAATTCTAAAAACCTTAACTTTCTCACTATCATTAGATTATATCTCTCTTTCTTCTCCCTCATCCTCATTCTCATTGATAGTTGCTTCAGATATGAAAAAGAATCATGCCATTCTAAATAGCCAGACTTCACTACAAGAATTTTGGTCTTTTACGACCCATGTTTTAGCGACGACCAAAAAGTTGTCACTATTAGGCACACATTAGCAACAATAATATATGGTCATTGCTAATAAGTGTATAGTAGCGACGCCACTAAAGTAGTCGCTAATAAGTCATCGCTAACGTCATGGAAGGAATTTTATTTACTTTTGGAAAATTAAGGGAAACTTTTAGCAACAACAATTAATTTTGTAGCGACGACATTTATGTTGCTAAAATAAGGTTTATTTTAACGATGACATCTATTGTCGCTAATAATCATCTTTAGTGATGACCTTGTGTTTCATTGCAAATATGTAGCTAAAAATATATAGTAAATATATTATATATATATGCTTTATTTATCAGCAATGACACATTGGTCGTTGCTATTAGAAGGCTATTAGCGAAGATATAATTTGTCGTCTTTGATAATCACCTTTTAACAATGACACAACATGTCGTTGCAAATATATCGACCTAAATATATTGGAGGGGAAAATTTTCACTCTCAAAAAGTGGTAGGAATTATTGGAGGGAAGCAGACTATTTATTAGCAACGAATTAGGTTGTTGCTATAAGGGATCTTTTAATGAAGACAAAGATTGTCATCACTAATATGCGGGCCAAAATAATTTTGATATAATATGATTTTTATTTTTAATCAAATCCTCCTAATGTCTCTTAAAATATTCAAAATGACATAAATTCCTTTAAAATACTTGAAATATTAAAATACCATTAACCTCGTCAAAATGACCAAAATACCCCAAACTTATATAATGACCAAAATAACTTTGAAACCTCCAAAGTAATTTAAAATCTCAAATCCATTAAAAAAAAAAGAAAAGAAAAAATGAGACAAGGGAGGGCTTGTTGCTTCAAAATACTCTCAAATAATAATGTTACCCATTTGAAACTCAAAATCGATAAAATAACAAAAATTGAGAAAGTTTTGATTCCACTCAAAATACTGACTAATACCCATAGTTATCAAAATGTGAATCGTATTATGAATCAATTTTTAATATTTCTGTATCATGTGTCATAAGAAAGGTATTAGTCAATATTTACCAAACTAATAAATTCATTATAAATATATGAAAGGTATATTCATTATAAATTCATAATATATTCAACTAATAACCAATTCAATCATCAATTATGTGATAATATTTACCAAAAGTAAGTAAATAAATCAAATTAAAATATATTTATAACATACATCTTCAAATTAATTAAAATTAGAAGTAATAATACATGATATATGAGCCAAAATAATAAATGTTTTCATCATTTTACCTAATCAACTTTATCTAAGTCAATGTTAACATGATGTTCATCATCTTTCAAAATTATTTCTTCATTGACATTTTCTAACAACTATTCCAATACCCAATAATCAACTGAAAATCTTTCCACTAAACCAGTTTCACCAAGTCCAGTGGTCTCGAGACCATCTTTTTAGTTTGATCGAGTTTGACCAATTTTAACTAAACTTTGACCGTGCCTTTCTTTAAATCCAACTGTTTGATTGTGACCATAATTTACTGAAATTAACATTTCATTACGCTCTTCAAATCCAACTGTTAGATTTCAAACCGAGTATGGTGCATGATGGATATGTGTTGTGTACCTATATTACTATGTTCTCTCAATCTGACCATCCAATTGGTCTTAAATTTCACCAACACCAATATGTCACCATATTCTTTAATCCTAATTGTGATGCCCCAATTTGATTGATTGTGTGATGTGTGTGGGTGTGTGATGAGTTCCACATTGGATATTTATTGGGTTGAACTGGGCTTTATTAACAACTGCAAGGAGCCTCAATTGTGACTAGTCCTTTTGAGGTATAGCGCAGATGTGGCTAGCACTTTTCCTTGGGTCGTTACACCAATGACCATGATTTGAATATAAATTTCACCATGTCCAATGGTCTCGGGACAATCTATTAAGTTTAATCGAGTTTGACCAACTTTAACTAAACTTTGACCGCACCTTTCTCCAAATCCAACTGTTTGATTGTGACCATAATTTATTAGAATTAACCTTTCATTACACTCTTCAAATCCAACGGCTAGATTTCAAATATAAGTATGGCGCGTGATGGACTTGTGTTGTGTACCTGTATAGCTATGTTCTCTCAATCTAACCATCCAATTAGTCTCAAATTTCATCAACACCAATATGTCACCATACTCTTCAATCTCAATGATCAAGATTTGAATATGAATTGGAGCATGATGGTCACGTGCCATGTGGCCCCATGAAGATTCAGTTATCATTGTTCTCATTATTTGATCGTCTGATTAAAATTATGTTCCCCAAAGTACTTCTTTTAAAGTTATGTTTTTCCCAGGATCACACATGAAAGTGATAGGAGTTTTAGTTCAAAGTACTACCTTTAAAATTATATTTAATTTTTGAAAATTCATTTTTAAAGGGAAGATACTAGTAGGTGAGTGAACAGTGACTTTTATCTATCGCCAACGGCATGCAGCTCGTATGGGTCAGATTTGGTTTTTTTTTTTTTTTTTTTTTTTTTTTTTTTTCTTTAAAATTTGATATGATTTTATTAGTTTTAAGAGAAAGATTGTGTTTTGTGATTTTGTTTTGATTGTGTTTTGTTGTCCTTTGTAGCCGTTGAGAATAGGCTAAAATTTGAATATGCAATGTTATGCTATGCTAAATTATAATACCATATCACTATTATAAAATAATAAAAAAGTAAGTTTACTACCACAATAATTTTCACAATTTTCTTATGTGGAGAATTGTAAATTGATATAAAAAAAAAATGGTAGGTTTACACTTCTACCAGCTCACAAATTAAGCATGAACAAGTTGCAACAATATTGTGAAAATTATTGTATGGGAGTAAACTTACTCTTATAAAAATATTCACTATCATCATATTTAAATATAAAAATAATAATAAAATGGTACAGGCTATAGGCTAGTAGAGGCTATCACCATTTACTTTTTTTTTTTGGTTTCCCACAGTGTTTTCTCAAATCTTTCAACCAAAGACTAATTATTGTTTTATAGAAATAATATTCATTTTAATTTAGAAATATTTTTTTTGATTGATTATTTAATATTTATGAAAGTGCAAAATAGTTTGACTATTAGTCACCAAGCTTGCAACATATCAGGCGCCTATAGGCTATAGCATTATAGTCTAGAAAATGGAAATACAGTTGAGAAGCATTATAGTTTATGTTCTCAAGGAATTATTGAAGTTCCCATGTGTTCTCCCATTATTACTTTGTAATTTACTTTTTCATTTCTCTACCTATCTTCTTCTTCATTTTGTTGCCCAAGTCTGTAAATCGCTTCTTCTTTTTTTTTTTTTAACCATACCACTTAGAACCATGCAAACAGCAAGGGCAAGAGGTAGATTTGCACAAAATTGGGGCAGATTTGAGTAGACGACTAGAGGCTTAGACCACACCATAGAAAAGGGTCACTCATCTTCCTCCTTAACGCAACCCAAATGGCTTATGTTCTTTTTTTATTGCAGTTTGTATTTTTAAGATTGTGTTTTTTAGTTTGTATTTTTTTTTATTGCAGTTTGTATTTTTCTTTTACTGCAGTTTAGAGATGATTGAGAGAAATGATTATTGTGTTTGTAGCCGTTGTGAATATTTTAATCGGTTGTGTTTTGGTGGTATTAATTTGGTGTTTGTATTTGGAGGGAAAATGGGTTAGGGATGGGCCAAAAATTATATTTGGAGGGAAAATGGGTACCAAAATTCTTTTTTTGGTATTTCAAAAAATGGGTATCATCATATTTAAATTTTGAGGAGATTAAATTGGGTTTTTTTTTTTTTTTTTTTTTTTTTTTTTTTTTTTTTTTTTTTTTTTTTCTGCTCAAAAGAAATATTTAGGTAATAATTGAATTTTTTTTGTCACAATAACTCATGAAATGTATTAAAAAAAAACACCTAACATAACGGATTTGAAGTCCCATGAGCCATGATCTCCATCTCTTTCTCAATCATTACTACCAATGATATATCACTCATCATCTCTCTCATTCTTTCTCAAATACCTGCTAAACATGTAGATCCACTGCCACTGTCCAGGTATTTTTCTTTTTTCTTTTCATATGGTTTTGTTCTTAGTGTTTTTCATTAAATTAATAAATATATGTCTTTAAAAAATAATGTATTAATTAACACCCAAACTTTTATTATTAAAGAATCATATGGAAAAACCAAAAAAAATATTTTGGATGTACTGAACGGTTTGTTTTTTCTATGGTAGTGTAAAAGTCATTCAATTTCTTTGTTATACCAAAGCTGAAAAATCACACTCCATCAATTTTTTTACTTGGATTTGGGTAGTGTAAAAGTCATTCAATGACTTTAATTGTACTATGATCCCAACTTTCCTTGGTTCAATGTACAGTTTCACACATCTATATAATTTTGTCTCTTTGATAACTGAGAAATTTCCATTTTAAGAGAAAAAAAAAATGGTAATCTGAAGTCTTCTTTGGACCTTTGAACCTCCTTTTCAGTCGGCATTTTAACCTCCAGGTTTGGCATTTTGACTTTAAAATCTCCTTATCTTTAACCCTGCTCTTTCTTGCTGTAGTTTACCTTCTTTTATTCTTGGTTGTTAGTGGTAGATTCTAATTTTATTTTATTGCTTGCTTTTTGGACATGTCTAATTGATAATTGATTACAATTTTTGTAGCACACTATGAACAATATATGGGTTAAATTGTATATTGTACACTTTTTTTTTTTGGGATGCTGAGATCCAACATGACTATTGTCCTTTTGGTTTGGAGAGAAAAAAACATTTCTTATTTGCATGCTTCACTCTTGCTAGGATTGCTTGTAATTGTTAAATTTCTTACATGCCTAAGTGGGAAAAGGGAATAGGCCTTTGCAATTGTAATTGGTGAATGACACAACTAGCTTTATAGGATTGGCTGCTACATGGTTATATATGTGTAGTTCTCTATGTGAGCTAGCCATTACCCTTGCATATGGTTTAGTTCTAGCCAACAAAAATTGGAAGTGTGGAGAAATTCTAAACTTTCTTTTTATGTTGGTTTGATTCAAATTCCATTTGATAGAAAATTTGTTTCAATCCCCCTGTCTACTTCACCATTCTCATGATGAGTGTGATTTGAGAATGGAGAAGCAGATTGGGGGATTGAAACAAATTTTCTATCAAAATGGAATTTGAATCTAACCAACATAAAAAGAAAGTTTAGAATTTCTCCACACTTCCAATTTTGGTAGTTAGATCTAAACCATATGCAAGGGTATTGGCTAGCCCACATAGAGAACTATACATATATAACCATGTAGCAACCAATCCTATAAGGCTAGTTATGTCATTCATCAATTACAGTTGCAAAGGCCTTTCCCTTTTCCCTCTTAGGCATGGAAGAAATGTAACAATTACAAGCAATCCTAGAAAGAGTGAAGCATGCAAACAAGAAATGTTTTTTCTCTCCAAACCAAAAGGACAATAGTCGTGTTGGGTTCTAGCATTCCAAAAAAAGAAAAAAGAAAGTGTACAATACACAATTCAATATACAATTTAAGCCATATATTGTTCATAGTGTGCTAAAAAAAAGTGTAATGAATTATCAATTAGATATGTCCAAAAAATCAAGCAATAAAATAAAATTAGAATCTACCACTAACAACCAAGAATAAAAGAAGACAAACTAAAGCAAGAAAGAACAGGGTTAAAGATACAGAGATTTTAAAGTTAAAATGCCAAACCTAGAGGTTAAATTCCAATTGCAAAGAAGGAGGTTTGAAGGTCCAAAGTCAACTGCAAAGAAGACTTCAGATTACCTTTTTTTTTTTCCCTTAAAATGGAAATTTCTTAGTTATTAAAGAGAAAGAATTATACAGATGTGTGAAATTGTACATTGAACCAAGGAAAGTTGGGATTAGAGTACAATTAAAGTCATTGACTGACTTTTACACTACTCAAATCCAAGTAAAAAAAATTGATAGAGTGTGATTTCTTTGGTGTAACAAAGAAATTGAATGACTTTTACGCTACCATAGAAGAAACAAACCGTTCAGTACATCTTTTAATTAATACATTATTTATTAAAGACATATTTATTGATTTAATGATAAACACTAAGAACAAAACCAGAAGAGAAGAAAAGAAAAAAGAAAATACCTGAATAGTGGCAGTGGATCTACAGGTTTAGCGAGTATGTGAGAAAGAATGAGAGAGATAATGAGTGATATATAATTGGCGGTAATGACTGAGAAAGAGATGGGGATCATGGCTCATGGGACTTCAAATCCATTATGTTAGGTGTTTTTTTTTTTAATATATATATATATATATATATATAAATTCATTTATACATTTCATGAGTTATTGTGACAAAATATTTTCAATTATAACCTAAATATTTCATATGAGGGGAAAAAAACACAACCGATTAAAAAATGAGGGGATTAAAAAAAAAAAAACACTCAATTTAAACTCTTCAAAATTTATATATGATGATACCCATTTTTCAAAATACCAAAAAAAGAATTTTGATACCCATTTTCCCTCCAAATATAATTTTTGGTCCATCCCTAACCCATTTTCCCTCCAAATACAAACACCAAATTAATACCACCAAAAACACAACCAATTTAAATATTCACAATAGCTACAAACACAACAATCCTTTCTCTCAAAGATCTCTAAACTAAAAAAAAAAAAAATACAAACTGTAGTAAAAAAAAAAAAAAAAATTCAAATTAAAAAACACAATCTTAAAAATACAAATTATAGTTAAAAGCAAAAAAAAAAAAAAAAAAAAGGCCATCTGTGTTGCGTTGAGGAGGAAGACGAGCGGCCCTTTTCTATGTTGAAAGGTTTGGTTGATAGAGAGATAAATTGGATTTTGACATGGCTTTGTTTTCTGACCTTGGATCTTTCACTTAACTTGTGTCTTTCATCCGTTTTAAAAATGGAGAGAACAAGAGGTTTTGTAACAGGCAGGGAGGGGAGCCAAAACCAATTATTTTTACTGATTTTGTTAGAGTGTTGGGATGGCTACTGTTATATTTGTTAGCTAGGAGCTGGAGTTATATTTTAGAAGGTAATAACTGATTATTCTAAATCGAAAAATGTTATTCTTAATTTTTTTTTTTTTTAAATTGTGATTCTACTCAAATTTTAAAACTTTTTTTTTTTTAGTTATTTATTATCTCCAAATCTCCACCTCACATCATAACCTTTCCAGAGACTTTTGGCTTGAGTTTGAAGGTCGCTAAAGATGGCTTTGGCTACCCACGACCACGAGGAAGAAAAGGGAAATTGAAAAAGATTATAGTTATGAAAAGGGATTTGAACCTTTGGTGTTTGCTTCAAAGACACGTGCTGGTTTTTTGTGTAGGTGGGGTTCAAACCCAGGTCATCTGATGTTGAGAGGAGATATATTTCATTGCAACAAGTTTCAACTTGGTTCCATATCTTCATGAGAAATTTGTTATCATTTGATTAGTATTTGAGTGAATAAATTGGAACTTATATTATATATATGATATTGAACTTGGGTATTATTTTCTCTTATTAGTAGTTGTTGATTGAGTAGTTGTTATGCTTATATGAGTATTTGTGATTGAAAATTTGTGATGTGTATATGATTGTGGTTTATTATTTCCCATTAGGTACCCATGTAAAATTCAGAAAGTAAATTTTAAAGAAATCCAAAAAAAAAGTTGTAAAATGTTATTAGCAATGACAGTGTCGTCACTAATATTTTATCATATCATTAGTGATGACAAACAATATCATCGCTAATATGCAATTTTTAGTGATGGCATGTTTGTGGTCACTAATATATCATTATCTGTGATGACAGCAAGCGTCGTCGCTAGTAATGACATATTAGCGACAACAAAAATGTCATTGTTAATAATAATCTAATAGTGACGACAAAAAAATTCGTCACTACTAATGAGCTAGTAGCGACGACATTTCACATTGGGTTCTTGAGTTATTTATGACGACAACTGTCACTATTATCGACGACTTTGTCGTCATGAATAGTATTGTATTCACGACAACATAAATATCGTCACTAAAAATCTTTTTTGTTACAATTTTTGTTCAACAAAAGTTAGCAACGACATTTTTTGTCACCAATATAATTAACAATGATATTTATAGCATTAGCAATGACTATATACCGTCGCTAAAAGACCTAATTTCTTCGAGTGCGCTTGGTCTTATTGGGACCAAAATTTTGCTCAAAAGCATAAGCAATACAAGAACAATTGTTTAAGCAAGATGATTGGCACCATTATCGCTGTCAATGTTCTTTGGCAGCGAATTATGGAGCCAATCAATGTTAGACATGAGAAGAAACCCATCATTCTGAACATCAAAATTATTACTGCACTACAGAGTAGTTTTCCTCACATAGCCGTTGGACACGTTCTCGGCAAACATGGTTCTTGCAATCTTGGGTAGTCTTATTGCATATGCTAAAAGCACCACATAAAGCATAATCCCCACACCTAGATAACTGTAATGATGAATTCCACTTTTTCTCTTCCTCTAATTATGACTAAAGTTTAAGCTTCCTAGATTCATCCAACACGATTCTCGAAATTTGAGTATGATGTGTAATTAATAGGGCAAGAATCATAAATCAAAACATCAAAGCTAGTGTGTGAACCAGTCCAATATACTTTTTATGTTTTAAGTTAAGTGCTAGTTTGTTTTATTTATATACTTTTGGTTTAATGGCATCATAATGAGGATGAGGGAGAAGTAATTTAGAGAGAGAGAGAGAGAGAGAGAGAGAGAGAGAGAGAGGGAGAGAGGATTTTAGAATTTTCCCCAAACTTGAACTAACGTGGGAACAAAAAAATTGGGTTTTTGTTTTTGTTTTTCTTGTTTTTAAGTCTTACATGGCACTTTCTCAAAAAAAAAAAAGAAAAAAAAAAAAGGTCTGACATGGCAGTACAATTGGTAGTTGATGAGACAAGAAAAATTAATTTTTTCCATCCAATAATTAGCAGTAGGGACTAAATTGATACATCATTGAATATGTTAGAGACCAAATTGATACAATTAAAAAGTTAAGGGCAAAATTGATATATGGTATAAAGCGTCGAGACCAAATTTATAATTTACCAAAAATTTTATTATGTAAGCTTTTAAAAATTGGTGTCAACATTTAAACACAAACCATGAAAAAAATGTTAAAAATACTGTGACTTTAATTACAAAAAGAAACTTATAAATTAAAACGTGTTAACAAATGCGATTGATGTCACATCAAAAACATAATAAATAAATTTCTTAGTCACATATTATTTTACGGGTTAAAAGCTGGGTAGATTTTTCAATTAACACCAATTTCATTTACACGACCATATCAATTTTTTTTTGAGATGACCCGACCATATCAAATTAAAGTGAAAAGAAACTGAATGACCAATAGATTCCAAGTAGTAAATTGTAAGCTACCTGATATAAAGCCACAGCAACAAGCCCATGATCTCAATCCTCCAACTCCCGATCTCAATCGATTTACAATCAACTATTGCTCATAAACTACAACTCAATATGTCAATAGATTTGTTGTTTAAGTCTGGCAAATGACCTGCAGTTTCTATTAGAGTTTATATAAACTGGGGTTGATTATGTATTTGGAGTATGTAGCAAATTCTTGATGCTAAGAGAGTAATTACGTACCTTACTCCTGGCCTTTGTGTGTTAACTGTGTAGGTACTAACATTGCCTTGTGCATGGCTGCTGCTCTATGCATGAAGTGGTGTCTTATTTGACAATTTTTGTCACGACCCAAATCTGTATTTCAGAGTTTAGAGCATGACCGGCATGTTAATATCAAGTTTATCTCAATATTAACACGAACCAACCTAATCTGAAGGTACTTATCAAGAATTGTTTCTTGAATTCCTGCTTATTTTCTTGCATAAAAGTCAATATATAAACAAAAATGATGGAAACCCTGAAATTTCATTTTCTTCGAACTTGGAAAATAACACCTGGCTGAAACTTAAGGTATTCAAGTAAAAATTTACATAGCTAAACGTTTAGCAAAACTCTTATTACAAACCTAACCCCAAAGACATACAATAGGGGTTTAAAACAAACTACAGCACCAAATTACATCTGTGCTCAAAGGATCAAGTACATCTTGATTTCTTCTATACAACAAAAGAGCTAACTGCTATACAACAAAACTCTACATTCTAACAAAACGAGAAAACACAGAATCCTTGCCACCTCTCATACTCTCGCTGCTTCCAGGAAGAACCTGTGCACTGAAATATAATAGGGTGAGCTGCGAAGCCCAGTAAGGTTTTAAAGCTCCATGGGCCTTTAATAAGAATGCATGTAAATCCAATAGTTTATGGATATGCTAGCTTTAATCAAATAGCCTTCATACTATTCATATTGCTCTTAAATAACTTATGAACTTTTCAGATTAAAAATATTTCATGTTCCTTTCATATAAAAATAAAAAGACATAATAAGAAACATACATATAATTCTATAACCTTATCTTTAAAACAAAGACTATAAAATGTTTCATCATAAACTTCTTTTCATGAGAGCTTTTAATTTTCATAATGCATATTAACAAAATCATTCTCTCATGCTCAATAACATAATGTAGCTATTCATAACAGATTGGTTAGTCCACCTTTGATAAGTCTGTACAGAGAAGGCCTCATCACATTTGGGTAACCTCGTGTGCATGATATTGTCCTCTTTGAGAGGGCTGATGGCACATCTCCTCAAGGTTTTATTCCTCCCCACCGTCCGTACACATTGGGGAGAAGGCCTTATTCAGATTAGAGTTACGGGCAACCCCATTTCCTTTACTTTAAATGGCCTAGAGTTACGGGCAACCCCATTTCCTCTACTTTAAATGGCCAAACAGATAACATCTTTCCATGGAAAGCCAATAATTAACCCCTATTGGCTGAGTTCAGAACATAACAGTGGAATAACCCGAACGCTATATTTTTCTGATAGCTATACTTTTACATAATTATTTCATAATAGTAGCATATCCACTTCATTCTAAAATATTATGTTCGTGACATAGGTACTAGCATTAATATGCAAAATTATCATATACATAAGATTGAACAACTCACGAACATATACTTTACTTAAATCATGCTTATATGTAATATCTCAAATCGACAAGTTTTAATGCATATTAGTTTTCGAAATAAACTTTATACTTATTAAAAGCACACGTCACAAGTCTCTTACCTGAAAACAGAAGGCGCGAGAGATTGTACGCGGGGAGCTCAAGTATCCGTGTTCTCGTTCTCGCCACCTAAACGAAAAGAACCAAAACTTATTATGGACAAACTCTTCCTAATATATAAACTTATACCTAAATCACCACCTAACTCTCAAACTCAAGAAAATCCTAATTCCCATCACATAGAGTTTCCCCAAAACATATAATACAATCATCAAACACATTTTGCAGCCAAACCATAGAAAAACCAATCCATAAAATTTATATGTGCTTCAAACACACCAAAGGATGAGTGTATAAAATTATAGCTCAAAACATACACCCTAACTTGAGAATTAAATCCACAAAGTTAGGTGTAATATATATTGTTCACTGCTCATTACAGCCACGTATGCTCCATTTGTAAAAATACAAACGGGCTGTCTACACACCTCCAATTGTCATGAAATTTTACAGGACTACTCCCCTGTATGCCCAGTATAAACCATAAAAATTTCGGAGTCAAAGCATTAACCCATGATTTACTAAAAATCACACAAGACAGTAAACTCAAATCTGTCCTGACAGAATTTCTTGCAACTTTCAAATTAAACCACTAATTTTATGTTCATCCAAATACTGTGAAACCACTTCTATAACAACCATATGTGTCTTAGAATTCATAAAAAATACTCCTTGCATCCTAACTCACAAAATAAAATTTAATACAGAATTTTCTTGTAGTAAACATCAAATCTGTCACAGAATCAGCTTCAGTACATATTCTTACAAAATCATCAACAAATAGCAATAGGTCTTAATTTCATTTGGATATTTTTATACCTATAGTATACATATTAAATTACCCTAATAAGCATTCAATAGACCACAATATCATCAATATTTCAAGTAACTAAAACAGAATCACCAAATCAACTTCCAGAAACAGAGTAGAGAACAAAGAGGGAAAATAAACAAACAAATTTTACTATCCAAATACACAAAATCAGATGAGGTTTAACTTACTTACCCACACACTTTGAAGATAAAATCTTAGGGTTAATTGTCTAATTTCTTCTTCAAAGAAACTAGAATTATTTGGTGAGAAAGGGAGGGAGAGATGTTGCCGTGTAAGGAAGGAAGAAGAAAGAAGAACAAAGAAAGGGGAAATAGAGAAAGAAGAAAAGCAGCTGCTGGACTTCAGAAGCAGCCAAGAAAATCAGAAAAGTAAGAAGACTTTTGGGGCTTGGGTACGTGTATGGCTAGGGAGAAACAAATATCACAAACACCTTTTCCAATTTTCTTGCATTCACACACACACATATAAATATATATATATATATATATATATATAAACTTTGCATTCACACTTACTTTTATTTTTCTTTGCATTCACACCTATCTACAAAGAATAAATAACACATTTCCCACACACACAAATATATATCCTTAATTTTATAAAGTTATATCCAACACATTAAAATGGCATGCATGTTCTATAATGTCACAAAAATCAAAGTTTCATGCACTTAAAAGTAATTAAAATAATGACATGCATATAAACTCATAAAATTAATTAGGCACTTACGTTGGGGTGTTACAATTTTGCCCTTGGTTTCCGCCACGCCTTGAACCCAACTACAAAGATTGGCACATGCATGCTTATAAAATAAGCACCCTACAAGTGTGTAAGGCCTTCTTAGCAACTAAAATTTATCCTAAAAATTTACATCAAAATAAATCCAAAATACCTCAACAATTTCTTTATGAATAGATCTTCAATAATTCAAAAGGAACAAAATCCAAACCTCATGTACATAATGCCAATTGGCCAATAGATATAAGACTATTACAAGACCATCAAATCCCAAAATCACTAAGCTTCTTTCCTGGCTCACAACATAGCAACAAAACTTCCAAAACTTGCTATTCTTCACAGTCTGAAACTAGAGGGAAAAGGGGGTGAGATGACAACTCAATAAGTAACCAAAGTCGTACTAAGTTCTATCAACCAAATAGATCTGTAAATAATAAGTTGTAAAAAGATTGAATATTTTAATCTTACAAATATATCATAGATGGATTAAAAAATAAGCAGTTTTCCATATATCAAAAGCTGTAATTTACAATAGGTTCCAAAAACATGAAAGCAGTTTCAAGGACTCAAAACAGTTCAAATACTAAAAAATAATTCATATTCTTAACTTTTTTGTGCTAATGTATATCCCCCACTAGCTGGGTCCAGAAACAAAAGGCTCGTAATGCCCAAAATAGAACTAGTATCAGTACCAATGAATAACCCCCATTGGCTAGGTATCAGAGTCAAAACATAGTCAGATTGTCCAAAATCATATATATCAAATCATAGTTCAAACAAAAATATATCTCATTCAAATACATATATAAAATCATGTATTCAATTATCAAATATATTTATGACAATTCTTTATTCTTTACTTTAAGTCAATGTAGCTAAAACAATTGAAATAAAATTGTAACATTTGTAAACCAATATTTAGTAGCTAAATTATAGTGATATAAGCAAAATAAAACCAATTAGGAGAAATGTTACTTACCTCCAAAAGCCATACCAAAGGACACCAAAATTAGGAGTTCAACCTATTACAATCCAATACGTAAAATAATTCATAGACTTATACAAAGCTACTTATAGTCCAATTTAAGCCTGTTTTTCCTAAACTTAATTTATACCTCTAGAATTCAATTTAAGCCTATTTTTTCTAAACTTAATTTATACCTCTCTAGAAACCTCAATTCAAAATATATTCAATAGAGTAACTAATTTCACTAAGCAACCTAGAGTCCAACTAGTCCAGACCCTTATCCCTTCACTGTAATAATTTTTATCCATTTAGCCCAAGTTCTTCTATTATCAAGTAAGTCACTTGAACCATTCCCAATCCAACAAATTGATCCAAAAACAACAAAATATATCAAACCACGTAAAAATATACAGGTTATACTCCAAATTTGTCCCCTCAAACACATAAATAAAATTTGGTGTGTACAGTATTAATTAAGAAATGCTTAAAATGGAAAAAGGCTAGGGTGATTACCTAGACTTGGGCAAGCCAAGACTGTCAATGCAACCTTTCTCAATTCTGAACAGGAAGCTAAAGTAGAGGATTGGTAAGGTGCAAGGCCTAGAGTTGAAACTCCAGGAAAAGCTAGTTTCTTGAGTTGTTGGAGACCCAATTTCGAGTTTGAGTTACTGAAGCAATCGAATGGCTAAGAATTGTTGTGTTGAGAATGTAGTTGTGGTGGCGTGGTCCAATTTTCTCTTCGGGGGTTTGAACTTTAGAGAAGTAGCGTAACAACAATGAGAGAGAGAGAGAGAGAGAGAGAGAGAGAGAGAGAGAGAGAGAGAGAGAGAGAGAGAGAGAGAGAGAGAGAGAGAGAGAAGTAACGGCAAAACTAAAAGAGGGGGAGTTACGGCTATTGGAAAGGGGAAAAGTGATTAGGGTTTGTTCCAAATCCAATTACCAAAATACCACACCTTTTAAAGTCCCCCCCCCCCCTTTTGTTTTGGGGGTATTATAGTTTCTTTGGAGTATTTACGTGGCATTCGGACAAAATGAGCTTTTGCCATTTTCAAGAAAATTAATTAGCTCTTTGCCTTTCTTCCCAAACTAAATAGGGAAATGCCCCTCTTTTGAAACTCGACTTTTTCAAAATCGAGTTAAGCCCTATAGTGATGTTTTTAAAGACCTATAGTGACGTTTTTAAGAACCTATAGTGGTGTTTTGTAACTTGATATCCATGAAATCGAGAAAATTGCCTATAACTCAATTTCATGGATATCAACTTACAAAACGTCACTATAGGTTTTTAAAACGTCACTATAGGTCCTTAAAAACGTCACTATAGGGTTCCAGAATTTTTTTTTTTTTTTTTAACTCGATTTTGAAAAAGTTGAGTTTCAAAAGAGGGGCATTTCCCTATTTAGTTTGGGAAGAAGGGCAAAAGGCTAATTACTTTGGCTAAAAAGGGTAGAAGCCCATTTTGTCCCGTGGCATTCCCATGGTCTTAAATCATTGTTACTGGTAAGCATGGAGTGCAAGACCATTGTGACCTCGCCTCCAAATATATGCTTGTGAACATATAGGTGGTAAAAAAGTCAATAAAGCCAAGCTATGTAGTAAATATTTAAAATTTTATTTTGAACACAAACTAAGTTGGAACTCGTGAATATCTAGATTATATATTCAAACTTGGTTCATTTTCTTATCAAACAAGCTTGAACTTATTCACGAACTACTTAATTAACTTATTTTTCTTATATACTGTAAACATCACAATTAAATTCTTTATCTTTTCACAAATCTACGCTGGTAATTAATAACTAAAACTATATTATTTGTATCAATTACCCCCATCGCAGCTCATCACAATTTCAGCCTCCACCAAACTCAAGTTTGCCCCTTTAATATGAAATAATCATGGAAGAACTTATTTTTCTTTACTTTTTCTCCACCACTAGATTCACAGTTTTTGCTATCTATGCTATTTTGCTATTTGTTTTATATATGAATATGAATCAAAGTTTCTTTATTGTTTCTATTTTCTTTGTCTTGAATTTCGGGTTTTATATCTTTTGTAATCTTAAAAGTACATTGATAGACATCGGATTTCTTTGGGATGGTATTGAGTTTCAAGCTTAACTGTCAAAAACAAACTTGTACGTATCTTACATGTTCAGCCTTTCAACGATTGATTTGCGGCGAAACAAAAATTAACCCAAAAGCCCATTGTCCCTTCGCTGTTCTTCAACATTCTACCCTATGTGCCATTTATCTTGGCCGATCTGTTGAGTTCCTGGCCAAATTCAGTGAGATCTCGACCAGATTCAAAGAGATCTAACAAGCATCCACTGAAAGTGAGATCTTGAATTGTGGAATTCCATGATCATTTCTATCAAAATGCCGTCCAACACACACATATACTCTATAAATACACCATGAGTGTAAATGTTGTGAAATAAGTCAAACAAGTGCATCATGGACGGAGGTAGACTTGGACATTGTCCCCCTAAATTTTTTTTTTTTTTAAAATAAAAAATATTAGTGTGTGTCTATACATACATATATATATATAACACTATTAATTTTAGCAATTTTGTTCTATAAAATTATTACACTTTGCCCCTCTTAATAATATCATTGATTATTTAAAAAGTAATGATATAGTCAAACTTTTCTACAATATTTTTACAAACTGTTGAGGTAGTAAATTTTTATTGGTTTGCATCTAGACTCATCACTTACATAACTTTTTTACTTAGCTATAACCACTTAACACGTTAGCAATTTGTAAAAAAAATTCTAACTCTAGTATTTTCCTCTTTCTAAAGGCCATAAAAAAATTTATAGGTACAAGCTCAAAACTTTTTTGTACCTATAAAAAAATAAGAATTTTATAAGAATAAATCCTGCCTTCCTCTTTCTAAAGGCCATACAAAATTTTATAGTTACAAACCATGATGTGCTAAAAAAAACCCAACCCAACCCAACTTATCATAGGGTGGGTGGGACCAATGGGTTGAACAATTTTTTTTAATTACTATTATTATTATGGCGAAAAACACATTTTCGTCCCTACATTTTTAGGTGATTCCCACTTTGGTCCCTATCTTTTCTTTTCACCGCTTTTACTCCCTATTTAGAAAAACGCATCTTGTTTTAGTCCTTTTTGTCAGTCCCTAACGGCAAAGTCCTACGTGGCAGACGAAATTATTAAAATAATAATAATAAATTTATTTTGGCATTAAAAAATGCCATGTTAGCATCTAATTTTTTTTTTAAAATTTAATTTATTAATTTTAACTAAATAAAAAAATTAAAAACAAAAATAAAAACAAAAAATCGCATGAATTAAGATCTAAGTGTGTCTTGAACAAGAAGACAAATCCAGATCTAAGAACACAAAATTAAAATCCAAAAATCACAAATAACTCAAAAAATAAAATCACAAAATTAAACATAAGATCCACATCAGAATAAACATGAACAAGGAATTAAATAAGAACAAGATCAATATTCCAAGCTCAAAACAATCTTTCTCAAACTATTAACAGGGATCTAAGCATATAGAACAACACATGAACCCCCTAGCAAAAGCAACAAAATATCAAACCCCAATAGAGCTGAGATTCAGAAATCAAAGCAAAAGAGAGGGTGAGAGACGATGAGAGTTGAAGGAGCTGGAGAGAGGAGAGAGAGGCAGACCCACCACCACACCACCATCACTAGACCACCTCTACAACCTAGCAACAACCCACACCACAAAACACCGAGGAGGAGATACAGTTGCATTGGCACTTCGGTTGACGACATTTTCTACATGATTAGCAAACTCAAAATCGGCGGCACCGCGGTCGGGATTGAACCTCCACAAGCCACAGCGAACGTGGAGGCTCACGTGTACGCGAGCTAGATAGACTTATACGACGTGGTGGCACGCATGTGGCTTCGAAGCCGAGTTGTCCCGAGCGGAGGTTGCGTTGTCACAGCATGTTCCGCTGCCAGACACTTCTATGTCCTTGCGAGCCACGCCATGGAGCTCTTGTTTAGAGAACAAAGTGGTTTTGGTCCAAGTAATGGGTTGTATCGACAACTTGTTGCGATAGAGTGGGAGGAGTTTGTGAGGTTTGAGAGAAGGGCTTGTGTTGGTGTACGATCCCATTGGTGGAGAGTGGAGCGGAGGACCAGATCTGCCTGAGGTTATACGACGCGCTGCTTAGATTTGAGTTTTGTGTTTGGTTTCTCAGAAAGTATAAAAAAAATTTGGGTTTTGAGTTTTGAGTTTGGGGGTCGAAAATTTGGGTTTGAATTTAGTGTTTGGGGGTCAAAAATCTGGACTTGATTTTTTGTATTTGATGTTTTGGTGGTGTGGGGGTTTGAAATATGGATTTAAATCTAGGTTTGAATTTAAATTTTTGAATCTAGGTTTGAATCTGGGTTTGAATTTAATTTTTTGGGTTTTAAATTTGCTGGGTTTATGTTCTTGTTTAAATATTTAATGTGTTCATGTTTAATTTATCAATTTTATCTGGGTTTGTCAAGAATGTTGGCATGAATTCTAATTCTGGGTTTCGGCTTTGAGGTTCAAATTTTTTGGGTTTTAAATTCTGTTTTCATGTTTAATTTCTTGTTCATGTTTAATTTGATGCAGATCTATAGTTTAATTTTATGTTCTTATTTCTGGGTTTGTGATTTTTGAATTTTAATTTTGTGTTCTTAGATCTAGGTTTGAGTTCTTGTTGTTCTTGTTCAAGACACACTTAGATCTCAATTCATGTAATTTTTTGTTTTTATTTCCGTTTTTAATTATTTTATTTAGTTAAAATTAATAAATTAATTTTTTTAATGACATGGCATTTTTTAATGTCAAAATAAAATTTATTATTATTATTTTAATAGTTCTGTCTACCATGTAGGATTTTTCCGTTAGGGCACTGATAGAAAAGACTAAAACGAAATGCGTTTTTCTAAATAAGGGGTAAAAACGGTGAAAATAAAAGATAGGGACTAAAGTGGAAATTTCTTGGGTTTGTACGGTTCATAAATCGGGTACAGGCCTGAGGCCAAGGCCCACATAAGGTAGGTACAACTAACCCACTAACCCTAATCTATCCAGCTAACCCCTAAAGACTGATCCAACCTAGTAGGTTGGATTAGATTGGGTTGATTTTGATGAGTTTGCAGCGCACTTCTACAAGTAGTTTTGAATATTGGTGCGTTAATCAAGTCATGTGTTAACTTAAACCAATGGCAATCTTATTTCCTTTAAGCAAAATGTTGTTGTCTTTAACCAGGAG
Organism: Quercus robur; assembly: GCF_932294415.1. NCBI lineage: Eukaryota > Viridiplantae > Streptophyta > Magnoliopsida > Fagales > Fagaceae > Quercus > Quercus robur. The sequence goes on from NC_065535.1 coordinate 86,627,642, forward strand.
TGGCTTCCCTTTCAATGAGAAACGACAACGTTTTATATACAACTTTCTCGCTTATCATTAGACGCAGTCATTTTTCCTGTTCTTTCTTTTTCTTTGCTTAAATTACAACTCTTCATGTCTTCGCTCATTCTCTTCCGTTTTAACACCTTAACCTAAGGCCTTTCCATGTAATTGTTGTGCCTTCGCAAGTTTCATCCTTCTTTTCCTCACTCCAACGCAACACTAAATACTGAGTCAGCCATTGAGCTAAACCTTAATGGAGCCCATAAATATGTGTCGGTAAAAGGTGTTAAGCAATAACCATTACCCAATTCTCCTCTTAAAGCTAATTGCCACGTAAACGACCCTACATGCTAGTTGCTACAATTTTAAATCTTTCACCTTATTTTACTTATCTTACTATTCTTCTGCATTTCCGTTGTCTCCTTCAACATTATTCACGAAAATTAGCAACAAAATGAGATATGAGACAGCCGTCAACAAGATAGACAATGTCGGCTTAATACAATTTAAGGCTTACCGCAATGATTATAAGTGGAATTTTTAAAAATATTTAAATATAAATCAAATGATATTTATTTTATTTTTATATTATTATCGTTTTGTTTTTGTTTAAAAACCATTCCTTTTTTTTTTAGATGAAAGATTACTAATTTAGTTTTTGTTTTTAGATTTTATTAACATCTCTTTTACATTTGATAATAACTAATCCACTTAATCAACACATTGACATTAATTCTCTTTAAATGAAACAATTTATGGGCTTCAATTAGTTTAGAATTCTTTCTCAAAAAAGAAAAAGAAAAAAGGTTTAGAATTACATTTGTACAATATTTTGGGAGCCATCTTGAAGGTGTGAGAAAGAATCCAAAACCAACTCTTAAAAAAGAAAAAAGAAATTAATTATCATCTTACAATATTTTGGGACCATTCTAAATTTTTTGGGGGTATAAGGGACCTTAAGCCTAGGCCAAAGTGGCCAAGGCCTTGAGCTGGCCCTAATAAGAGATGAGAATTAGAGAACCCATTATGCTAACATTTTTTTAATAAAAACAACTCACTGTGATAATAATATAGAAAGACTTTTAATGCATCTGATTTCATATATAGTACAATTGGGTTAAGCATCGGAACTAACTAATGTCATAATTTTCAGATCCGAGTTGTTCAATGAATCGTAAAAGGAAGGTTTAAGGTTTTTAAGATTACATCAAGGTCAAACTGAAATCAAACCTTGATGATGTCATAATTAATTTAATATCTGATGATGCACGATAATCAGTAGGCTGAAATATTTTGGGCTACGGTAATGGTTATGAATCTTGAAAAGAAAGAAAGTACTGTCAAAGGTGACTGGTGTGACTTGGCCAAGGACTCTTCGACGATTAAGTCAGTTTTCTCTCTAGGACACAAGGAAAGAGAATAGTGAAATGGTTAGAACTTACCTTGGGTGAATGGAATTTACTCATTTTATAGAGAGTTAGACGTGCGTCTACTTGTTTGGATCCACCAGCATCATGGGTAATGTTGGTGGTTGACAAAGAAAAAGGGTTACATGGGGCGTTGTATGTGGAATTTCTTCCACGTATCATGCAATGTGTCGTATTTTGCTCATGTGAATCTAATGGAGGATTTTCCACAAAATTCACTAAGTATGATTCACTCGTCTATATACATGTCGTCTGTAGATACACTCATCTATGGAGAGCTTCCTTCATCGCATGACTTGGTAGTTCATGGACGAGCACCTTTATGTCTTTTGTGCTTGGACAAGCTGATGTAACTTCTTTGGTGTTTTGGACAATGACACAAGGACGAGTAACACTTACTGTTTATCCCCATCAGTTGCCCCCTTGTCCTTGTGTTGTCTACAATTTTTTTTTTTTTTTGAAATTTTTGAATTTTTTACTCGAATGTCGACACATGGTGTGATCTTGAAGTTTGTCTATCATGTTGTTTCATCCTTCGGGGAAAATGCCATGCGTTTCCTTTTAATTAGTCGCATCATTTCCTATGACTAGCTTCGTTGCCTATAAATAGTAAAGTTCCTCTCCTACCCTTTCACATTTCCAATATTTTCTTCTTTGACATTTGTCGTCCAGCACCTCGTCTAGAAATCTTCTCGCGACCTTAGGCCTTCTTCATTTAGAGCCAAGTATCTTCTCCATCTCGTCTTTAGGTTTTCCTTCAATTTTCAAAATGTCTGAAATCATAGTATCGTCGTCTAGTAATAGTGACAATAGGGAGATAGACGAGTATCACGATAGCACTAGTGATAACGGTTCTAGTAGTAGTAACAGTAGAAGTAGTGACAGTGGTAGTAGTGGAGGGAATACTACAGACGATTAATATATGTCCGGAGTTCCTAGGGTTCCTTTCAAAGTCCTTCAGGAGGAGCTAAGGATGAGGGTTGCTTCAGGGTCGCGTGTTGGTACCTCATCCAGTGCTCCTTCATCCATCAACCCAGAAGAGGTAGAAACTGTTTATAGTTGTGTTGTAGGTGTCTCTTCTAAGACGAATGAAAGAAGACTTACCTCTCTTAGAAGTTGGTACCAAATTCCAAACGACCTTAGCCCTAGATTACCCGTCCATGGCGAGTGGTGTTGTGATCCTCATCTCGGAGTAGGTATTTATGAGGCCTACCTTTTGGGGGGACTTAGGTTGCCTCTCAATGCCTTTACCAGAGAATTACATATAGGTTAGGTTTAGGAATTTGTCAGCTTAACCCCAATGCATGGAGGCTTATCGTCTCTATGCAGGTTTTATGGAAAGAAGTGTTTGAGGGGGATCATCCTTTTACTGTGGACGAGTTCCTCTATTGCTACAAACATTCTGAAATCAGTCAGTCCCTGGGTTTTTATCAATCTCAGCTAGGGGTACAGATTGTAGATTGATTAAGTCCCTTCTCACATCCGATAGGAACTAGAAGATGGAGTTCTTCTTCGTCTCTGGTTTTTGGGCTGGGAACCTTGTTGAAGTATGCAGGGATGCATTTCCCCCTTATATTGGAGAAATTGGGAGCCTTCGTCTTGAAGGTATGCTTCTTTTCTACTCAATATTTTCTATCTTTTTTGTATTTGTCTAACCTCCCCCTTTTTTTAGCTATTGGACAACCTTCTTTGAATAGGTTTTATCTTGAGTGCGTCTAGCAAGCTCATCAATTCGCTGATAGAAGTTTTCATTCTTTAGTTACTCTTCAGCGTCTTACCACTTAGGGACTCGGGCCTAAACCGTCTACTAAAGCTTTAGCTCACGAGCTCACTACGCGTAGACATAAGCTTTTTACTTGAAACTTTTTTCTTATTTGTTTGAACCAAGTTCTAACATTCTTTTTCTTTGCAGGGATAGAAACTATGAAAGAAAACAAAGGAAAGGGCCCGGCATATGAGGAGACCATGCTAGAGACCCAATCTCAGCCTCGTCCAGTTACTGGAGATAAGAGAAAGACCTTGTCCAAGAAAATTGACTTGGGAGATCTTCCAAGTTGTTGAGGTCACAAGAAGGCGAAGCATGGGTTGTCCAAATCTAGGGTCTCCAAGCTAGGTCTTCTTGTCCCTCTTGCTTTTCAACAGCCGTCTATTCAAATACATGACTTGGATTCGTCCATCCCTGTTGGAGTCACTCGGTCCAAGCTTGTTGTAACCAGCTTATCCCAACCTTCCAAAAGAGTTCCTATGAACCTACTTGAGACTGAGGATCTTACTTGGGAAATGTTTCAACAGGTTGTGACTGACGAGGACACTGCTACGTGTTATGACATGTCCTTGAAAGAATTTGAACACTCTACTGTTCTTGATCTCTTCAGGGTATGCTTTGTTATTTTTTTTTTATCATATTTCTCATTTATTTGTCTAATCACCTTTTGCAACTTATTTGTTTATACAGGCTATGTCAAAGTTCATGGCAACGTCCAGGAAAGCTACTAAGATGGACCAAGAAAGAATTAGTCTAGAAGCAAGGGTTTGTGAAGTGCAGGCTGACTGTAGGGGTAGAGCTGAGATAGTGGCTAATGCCATGGATGAGGTGAAGGAGATAAAGAACCTCGTCGAAGAGCTTAAGGCGGATGCTATAGAAAAGGACACTCGTCTTGATCACCTGCAAAAGAGGAGTAACGAGCTTTGCATCCTTCTTGAGAAAGCCAAGGGAGAAGCCATCAAAGAATTTAGGGCATCTAGCGAGTTCACTAATCTTTTGGATAAGAACTACGCTGCTAGTTTTGAGGACTTTCGTATGGACGCCATGGAACGCTTCCCTAGGGTTGCCTTTAGCTCTATTAAGCTTAACATTGGCACTACAAGCTCTCTCCTCTAGACGAGTTCTGAGGATGTTAATATTTAGGACGATGTCACAACTCAGCCTGCTCAAGATGACCCTACCTCTGGAGAAAATCCCCCCCCCCCCCAGTAGTTGATGAAAGGATTTTGGAGCTTTTATTTATCTTGTTGTAGTATTTTTTTTTTTAATATTTATTTTATGTGTATGGTCCATTTTTTTGGATCATTTGAATTTGTTTAATTACATTTATCTCGTCCTTGCTCTTAGATGAGTCTTGATACAATTGCCTTCTTAGGCTTAACTTAAGGGTTTTTGGATGATAGTCGTCTACCTTTAATTTATGAATGTTTTATCTGTACTGTTGATTTCCAAGTATTTTCCATCTATTCTTCTCGTCTTTAGACTCATCTTTGGAAATTAACTTGGTTATGTTATCCATGATTTAGATTGGTTGGACATGTCATCCATGAGAAATGTTGTCTTTGATCTATTTTGGACAAGTTTCATTGGGAAATCTATTCTTTCCCTTGTTTATTGTCTTTTATGACAATTTACTTCCTTTTTATAAATGATAGCTTATGATGAGACATCCTCTACATCCAGAGATTTTAAACGTCTATCATTTCATTTGGATGTTGATTTTATAGAATCATAAACACTTAAATTAGGAAATTAAAGTTGCTTTATATACAACATCTATACACAACATTGTTTGTGGACTTACAACATCTGTACACAGCATCGTCCATGGACATTAAGGACAGTATATAACATCGTCCAAATAGCTTGTCCATGCTAATACTTAGTCCTTTTTTAGGGAATTTAAATTACTTTATGTACAAAGGGACTTAGTTCATGGCACCGTCCATAACACATGCCATTAGCTAGTGCTTTTTAGGGAATTCAAATACTTGAAAACATAACACACTGTTCTAAAATATAAACATTGAAAACATAATATAAACAAACTTCTTAATCTCGTCCATGCTGACCTTCTTCACAAGTTGCTTTCATTGGTAGTACTTCCTCAAATGCTCCACATTCCATGGGTGTTCTAGCTTCCATTTATCTAGAGCCTCTAAGTAGTATGATCCTCACCTTTTGGAGTTGATAACTCTGTATGGTCCTTCCTAGTTAGGTCAGAACTTTCCATGAGCAAGGTCCTTAATGGCTAAGGATACCCTTTTTAGGATTAGGTCCCCAATATTGAACTGTCTTGGCTTTACCAACGCATCATGGTACTTAGTCATCAGGTTCTTATAACACACCACCCTCTGCTCTACGTCCATTCTAACCTCATCAATGAGATCAAGGTTTAGACGGAGATGTTTTGCATTTTCCTCCTCCTTATAATGGGCTACCCTATGGCTAGTTAATCCAACCTTCGCTGGTATCACTGCATCACTTCTATACGCTAGTTTAAAGGGAATCTCACCAGTAGGAGTCCTTACAGTCGTCCTATATGTCCAAAGGACACTAGGCAATTCATCTGGCCATATCCCTTTTGCCCCCTCAAGCCGAGTTTTGATGATCTTTAGCAAGGATCGGTTTGCAACTTCAACTTTTCCGTTGGCCTGTGTGGGTGGGCGGGCGAGGAGTAATGATTTTTGATTCCTAACTGCTCACAGAATTCCCTGAGAGGTGTGTTGTCAAATTGTCATCCATTATCTGAGACGAGTACCCTAGGGATCCCAAAACAGCAAATGATATTCTTTCAGACGAAGCTTTTGATGTTTTACTGAGTGATTTTTGTCAAGGGCTCTACTTCTACCCATTTGGTGAAATAATCAATCCCTACCACTAAGAACTTCATTTGTCTCGTCCCCCTGGGAAAAGGACTAAGGATATCGAGTCTCCACTTGGCAAAAGGCCATGGAGCCACCATTGGGGTAAGATACTCTGATGGTCGTCTAGGGATGTTGTTGTAGCGTTGGCATTTATCACACACTTTGACATAAGCTTTGGCATCTACTTGCATGGTCAGCCAGTAATATTCTACACGGACTATCTTATGGACTAGTGATCTAGCCCTCGAATGATTTCCACAAGCTCTTTCCTAGACGTCCTTCAGGCCCTAATGGGACTCGTCTGGAATCAAACACCTCAGGTAAGGTTGAGAAAAACGTCTTTTATATAACACCTCGACCATGAGGACAAACTTCGCAGCTCTTATTCTTAACTTCCTTGCTTCTTCTATGTCTTTAGGGAGTAGTTTGTCTTTGAGATAAGACACAATTAGGGTGGTCCAGTTGACAACTCCATCCACTTGATTTATTTTCATAACATCTATGCTCGGAACATATTAGACTTTAACTTGATCACCTACCATCTCGTCCAAAGACGCCATTTTGGCTAAGACGTCAGCTTCTGTATTCTCTTCCCTTGGTATTTGTTGAAATTGGGTTGTTGTAAAGCCTTTGATGCATTGCTTAACTTTCTCCATGTATTTCTTCATTCGCTCTTCTTTGGCTTCACACATCCCATTTACTTGTCCTATCACTAGCTGTGAATCTCCCTAGACGAGGATTGATTCCGCCCTAAGTGATTTCGCCAATTCCAAATCCTGAAGGAAGGCTTTATACTCAGTTTCATTATTCGTTGTTTGGAATTGTAGACGGACGGCGTACTCTAAATGATCTCCTTCTGGTGATTGGAAGATGATCCCAATTCCTCCTTCATGTTGTGTGGATGACCTATCAACATGGACGACCCACTACTTTGCCCCCTGGTCTCCATCTTGCTGATCGTTAGTAGGAGTAAATTCAGCAATGAAGTCTGCAAGGACTTGTACTTTTACTGCTTCTCTTGGCTGGTATTGCACATCGAACTCACTAAGTTCCACTACCTACTGGATCAATCGTCTAGCGGCCTCTAACTTATTCATACCTTTCTTTAATGGGTGATCTATCAGGACGTTGATTACATGAGCTTGGAAATAAGGTATG